>NW_019385471.1:204059-222223 GCF_000671375.1 Centruroides sculpturatus | reverse complement strand
CAGAGTGATATATTTTTTACAAGTTAGTTACAAATTAGATCATGAGATTAGATTGGTAGAAGAGTAAGTTAATCAAATTGTTAAGCTCCTTCCCAAAAGTGAGAAGTAAAAGATTTTTATCAAACTAATGGATCCTTTTAGTAGAAATTCAAGCAAAGTCGTAGATGATTGGTACGAGATAGAAAATCAGCACTTACTCCTAAACAACTGGAGTAACCGGACAAAAGTATCCGCCCAATGGAACGTTAGGGTTTGTTTAAGGCCTGACAAGCGTCTAATGGGTCCAATTTCCATTCTGGGGACAGGATAGGATAGAAGCTTTTCTACTACAATCTGCCTGCCAATTCCAGATGACTTATTGAAGGAAGAAAGGACATGTATCTATGTCCTCGGGTGCATCCCAATAAACCCTACGTCTCTTGAGTGCAACAGCTATCTAGTAGCAGCCCGGGGTGTCAAGTGACGGTACAACTCGGTCACCTTGATTAAAGCACTCGCCTTTTGTCTTTTTGACTGCTAATACAGCAGCTGGTGATGTGAAAGCTTTTATAAAATAAGTATCCTTTGATGTATGGATAGGGAAACACTCGTAGTAAACTCCACATCTTCTAAACTTTCCAGCAACAAACAGGAAAAGGGGACAAAATTCTAAAACATTTTAATAATTTAAACATAAAATTAGTCTTTAACAGCATTTTTACACTTAAAAAAATCTCAATTTTTCTCATTATTTAACGTCAAAACTACACTTTGCATCTTTATCAAATGATATTTTCTAATTTTCTCTCTCTCTCTCTTTCTTTTTTTCTTATTAAAATTAATTTAATTTTTTTTTTAATTTTAAATAATTACTCATTAATTAAATAATAATAATTTTTTTTTAAAAAAAAGATAATAGAGAAAAGTAATTTTGATAAAAGTAATAAGTTAATTAATAAGACAAAGAAAGAAGCAACATCAATAATAATTGTATTTAATGTTATTAATTACAAGAAGTGCGCTTCTCTGAGATAAAAACTTTGTTCTAATACAAATTTATTGAAGGAGTGATGCGATAATTTATTATTTTGTGCTACGAAAAGATTTTTCTTTTGGATTATGTTGATAATATATAGATATATATAGGATGACTACCTATAAAGAGCCTATAGTATTCTATCATCCTATATATAGATTCTATTCCTCATCCTACGTATTCATATATATAACCACTCTGTATGTATATGTACTGTACATACACGAGTGGTCCTATACAAATATATTCAGGGATAGCCCACAAATTAGTTAACTGACCTAAATTAAATTTTTTCCTACTTTAGTTAACTGACTTATGGTCCTATATATATATATATATATATATAGGGTGGTAACAGTTAACCGAGTTAGTTTACTTGTTTATATGTTAGTTAACTAATTTTTGGGTCACCCTTTATACTTTGTATAATTTACGTTAAATTAATTAATAATTAACAAAATTGTAAAAATAAAAAGAAAAAGAAATCTTATATTTTAATACTAATAAAATAATTATGATAAACGAGCTTTTATAAAATTAATTATTTGAAAAAAGTCTTGAATAAAAAAAATTGCATTTTTTTTTTAAATTTAGATTTTAGAAAATGTAAATTTATAAATTAAAAAAAAATGTGTGAGAAAAAAATTCGTGACGAGAAAAATTAATATATTTATGTAAAAAAATAATAAAATAATATAAACATTTAAAGCGTAAGACGAAAAAAAATACAATTAAAAATGAAAAATTAATTTAAAAAAGTTTTAAATAATTAAAAATTGAATTGTTATTGTTGAAAGTTTTCTAAAAATTAAATAAAGAATGAAGCGAGAAATGGATTTGAAGCAGGAAAACAAAGCAAAAACTTTCAAAAATGAATAATAAAATAAGAAAAATCAGGTTAAAAGTTAGAAAAAATAATAAATAAATTTTAAAAAATATATAAAATTTAAGAAAATTAATACAGAGTGATATATTTTTTACAAGTTAGTTACAAATTAGATCATGAGATTAGATTGGTAGAAGAGTAAGTTAATCAAATTGTTAAGCTCCTTCCCAAAAGTGAGAAGTAAAAGATTTTTATCAAACTAATGGATCCTTTTAGTAGAAATTCAAGCAAAGTCGTAGATGATTGGTACGAGATAGAAAATCAGCACTTACTCCTAAACAACTGGAGTAACCGGACAAAAGTATCCGCCCAATGGAACGTTAGGGTTTGTTTAAGGCCTGACAAGCGTCTAATGGGTCCAATTTCCATTCTGGGGACAGGATAGGATAGAAGCTTTTCTACTACAATCTGCCTGCCAATTCCAGATGACTTATTGAAGGAAGAAAGGACATGTATCTATGTCCTCGGGTGCATCCCAATAAACCCTACGTCTCTTGAGTGCAACAGCTATCTAGTAGCAGCCCGGGGTGTCAAGTGACGGTACAACTCGGTCACCTTGATTAAAGCACTCGCCTTTTGTCTTTTTGACTGCTAATACAGCAGCTGGTGATGTGAAAGCTTTTATAAAATAAGTATCCTTTGATGTATGGATAGGGAAACACTCGTAGTAAACTCCACATCTTCTAAACTTTCCAGCAACAAACAGGAAAAGGGGACAAAATTCTAAAACATTTTAATAATTTAAACATAAAATTAGTCTTTAACAGCATTTTTACACTTAAAAAAATCTCAATTTTTCTCATTATTTAACGTCAAAACTACACTTTGCATCTTTATCAAATGATATTTTCTAATTTTCTCTCTCTCTCTCTTTCTTTTTTTCTTATTAAAATTAATTTAATTTTTTTTTTAATTTTAAATAATTACTCATTAATTAAATAATAATAATTTTTTTTTAAAAAAAAGATAATAGAGAAAAGTAATTTTGATAAAAGTAATAAGTTAATTAATAAGACAAAGAAAGAAGCAACATCAATAATAATTGTATTTAATGTTATTAATTACAAGAAGTGCGCTTCTCTGAGATAAAAACTTTGTTCTAATACAAATTTATTGAAGGAGTGATGCGATAATTTATTATTTTGTGCTACGAAAAGATTTTTCTTTTGGATTATGTTGATAATATATAGATATATATAGGATATTATAGGGGAAAAAAGGGAAAAAAAACGATGAGATGATGCAGACATCGAATCGTTGAAACTAACTAAAAATTATACATTGTTAATGGGAAAATTTAATCAAATAAATTTAATAAATTAATAATATTTTTTTAAAGGAATAAAAATTTGTTTTGGCATTTAAAAAAAAATTTTTATTCATATTTTTCTATTGATAAATCAAGAGAGTTGTTTTCTTCTTTAATGAATTAAAAGTGTAATAAAATTGGGTGAAGTTCCTATTTTTTTTTTTTTTAGAATAAAATGATTATAATGATAATTAATGGAAATTTAAATTGTATTAAAGAGAGATTTTCTAGGAATATGGATATTTTTTTATTATTAAAAATTAATTTTTTTAATATATAATAATTAAAATTGAATACATAGATGATTTAATGAGTTTTATAATTTTAACATTTTTATTAATTAAAATGTGTAAATTAAATTAAAATTTGAAAAATTTATATAAAAAAAGGGAACAAAGTAGAAAAATAATTGTAAAAAATATACAATAAATGTTGCAATATTACAGGTGATAATCAAGATCATCTCATAAGTACAGTACAATGTTGAAGCTGATGGAAAGATGCGTTGATGCTGATACTAAAACCTGAAGAAAAGTAAAGATTTTTAAATTAATTATATATAATAATCTATAAATAATAAATATAACTAAAAAGAAAAACTGGTTAAACCACTGAACATTGGTAGTTGGTTGAAGATTCGCGCCTGACCAACGAGCTTAGTACGAGGTTTCTTCACGTGTCTAACAACTTAAATAAGGACGAGTTTACTTAAAGTCCTTCCGGGAGGCACCCTTCTTTGGCAGATCAATCGTAGGTTGTGTTGCCTTATTCCATCAATACAATCCTTTCTGGCCCCTCTAACTGAAGAATATACATGTATATACTCTTATATTTATATTTAATATAAAAAATTTCCTAAATTTAATAAGAGTTTTAAGCATAATAATTAATTTATAATGCCTTCTCGTTACACAATGACTAGTTTTCCAATTAAGATAAATATCAACTATTTCAGCTTATTAACTAAAATTTAATTAAATAATTGTTTTACATCAAAAGAATGGACGATTTCGGTAGAAAATAAGTTATTAAGATCGTCAATATTTAATAAATTTAGATTTAATTAATTAAATAATTTTAATTGATATTTAAATTTAAGTTTCTTCAACTTTATTATTGAAACCACGATTAAATATTTGATTAAAAATACAAATTTTGAATATTAATTATCAATTAAGTTCAACAAAACTAATCATTTTATCTTTAAATTTACAAAATATGATTTAAATTCGATTTAATTTATAATAAATTGTTTATGAAAATTAATTATATAAAATAAATTTTATATATTTCCTTCGTATATAGCCTATATATATATAATAAATATTCTTATATTAAAATTTATTAATTTAAATATGTTATAAAGGAAAATAAACTTTGAATTAATTGAAATTAAATAATTAATTTTTTATTATCTATAATATATTACTGTTATATGGCTCCAGAATCCTTGAATATTTGGTATTGAAAATAATTAATAATTTAGTGATTAGTAATAAGAGAAAAATTAGTAAATTATTAAATATAAAAGTTTCTAGAATATCCTGCAGTAATTACTAAAATAATTTAAGTTATTTTGAAGAAAATATATCCATTTTTCGCCATAAAAAATACTATAATATTCGAATCTCTCTCCTATATGTTCTCCAATCCTTGACTGTATAGGATTATATAATCCTGCATAATCATAGAGTGTTTTTAGACTACCCTACATCGTAACTTAAATAATTTTGAACGAATTATGTTAATTTTTTAGTTGTAAACTTCTTTAAATAATACTTGATCATCTATAATCCGTTTAAACTAATTTAAATTACAATATAAAATAGTTAGAGAAGATTATAAAATACTATTAATCGAAGAGGTTCTGTGTGAAGTTTTTTAGAGTGAAGTTAGTGTGAAGTTAATTTTATAGAAGTTTACATTGAGTTAAAACACGGATAATAACTGTATAAAGTTTATTTTTTTAAAGAACAAATCTAAAATAAATATACGAAGAGAGAAATATGATTTAAATCCTTTCATTCTCAACATTATTTTATATATATATATGTATATAATTTATAAGATGCATTCGATAGAAAATGAGATTTTGTTGATAACTTATTTTACAAAATTCTCGCTTATTATTCACGTTATTTATTAAAAATGATTAAAGAGCATTCTCGTAAGGGATGTGCAATTTATTGCAAGCTTTACACGGCTAAACGTACTTGAATAGTGGAGAAATACGACCCACTCCTCTACTCTTCACATCGTTATGGAAGAGCAGGCGGATGTGGGCAGGAAAAAACACACTTTACAGCCATCTTTACTTCCCTATTCCCATCGATATCGAACAGATTCTAATATGTCCAGATCTAATCTTTCTGACTCTGATGTATTTCACTTTTCCCCTATGGGGAACATCCCCGTCCTCCTTCTCCTCTTCCTCATCCATCCAGAGACGAGATTTGCTGCATTCTCTACATTACAAGTGGGGTAGTTTATAGTTACGTGATGTCATGTGAGACATAGCTGCAATTTTGGCTCACGACCTTAGTGGATGAATTGTTAAATCTGTTGATTCTCTTCGGTATAAATGATACATCTCTAGAGATCTAACTTATCTTCAGCACGAGAATAAATTTACTATCAACATATTTATTCAATTTACATTTTTCAAATATATTTTTACATTAGTTACATATATATATGTGTGTTTTTTTAGAGTGACGTGTAATCTTTAGTTAACATTTCTCAAAATGATTTGCACGTTTTTCAACCGAAAAATATCTTTTTACTGTATGTATTTAAATATTTACTTAATATACTTGAATGCAATTTAAACTTTTCATTTAAAAAAAAAATGTAATAATTTGTATAAAATATACATATTTTACGATTAACATCGATCATTTTTAATGTTTAAATGTTTAATTTAACAAGTTTAAAGTCAATTATAAATTATAAATATAAATATAAACATTTTACATAAGAATTTTTCGTAAAATTTCGAATATATATATACGTATATATTACGAGAATACGAGAAATATGAGATGCAATACGAGAAGATATAATTTAAGTTCATTTGACGTAAAAATAAATAAAATTTTTAAATATGTATGCATTACATTAAAGTCAATAAAATATTAAATAAATGAATCATAAAATTGCAACTCTATCCTACTGAATAAATTATTATTTAAAAATATATTCAAACTAATCCCGACACGAGAGGGAGGAAGAAAGAATAAGAGAATTAGAAAAAGATACATGGCAATCAACATTAATTAATTAAATAAAGAAGAAGAGTGACAAACAATAGAGTTTTGTGTGTTTTAATTTTAAAAATTTGTTTGTTTCTCTCGTCATTGATTCTACTTTAACTTGTCAATGGTACGAAATTTAAACACACATCTATTAATTATTAGCATATCGTGCTTAGTGTCTAGTGACGAGGGTTGTCGCATTTGGTACATAATGAACCACAGACACAGACGAGAATACTTTTAATCCATTGGGTTTCGGTGTGACGTCGGAGTTATTATTGGTTGTCACGCAAAGTCAACGAATCGTGCAACCGTCACGAAACAGTCGTAAAATCTGAAAAAGGATCCTTGACCGAACGAATATACCACTTATAAATTTTGTAAACTCATTCATTTACATATAAGGGTGGTGCGGAAACGAAAAATCACTTAACCAAAGCTACTAGTTTCTGTAAATTTGTGATAGGAGTGGCAAAGGATTATAAATGACTTATAGAAGCTTTACATTAAGTTCAGGTGGTATATTGTACCTCGTAACGTTATTTTTGGCGTGGAAAGTAATAATTGAAAAGCTTGGGATAGGTGTGACAAACGTTGTACGGTGACAAATGTACCGTATGTAAATTCGCTAACGTCCTACGTGTAAATACACGTGTACTGTCAAAATTATTCGTGTGACGTGACAAAATTTATAAAAAATTGATTTTTAAATATAAAAGATAACCTTAATTCAATATTTTTTTCATCCATTTAAATTAATGAATTTCATTTCGGAGAAAAACATCGAGTTTCGTGTAATGGGAAAATTAGCATCGAAATTATCTTACGAAGAGAATAAATTCGTGTTTATAATTATCTTTATTGAATGTACAATTTAGATTTAATAATAATAATAATAACAATAATAATAACAAAACTAGATATTTATATGAAAAAATACATATATTTTCTAAGGTTTAATAATATTATCAGATTTTTTTTTTTATTAATGGAAATTATCTTATCTTTCTTACGCAGGTTTGTTTGTGGATGCTGGAGAGATTAATATGATGGATAACTTCTATATTGATCTATGTTAAATATGATAAAAAAAAAGTGATGAATAGAGTATGATATTCTAGTAAAAAAGGATAATTCGGTTAAAAAATAATTAACTAAAGCCAGGATTCTTTATTATCTCCTTTCGAATATTATCATATAAAGTTGTTGCTCTATCTCAATGCATTCATCGAGCCATTTTCTGAGCTTGAAGCGTGTAAACGAGTATAACATTAAAATGATAAAAGGAGAAGAAAATGATAAAAATATTTTAATATATAATAATTATAATTTTTGTTTACAATGGCCCGTAATAACATTTTGATGCAAATTATGAATTTTAATAATTCGTGTCTGTAACGTGACATGATGTTTTCTTTAGCTTCGAAAGCTTTTGAAATGATTAAATTAAATAATAATGCTTACAAATATCGTTAAATTTTCCATTAATTACAAGTAAACATCATAAATTATAAACATACGAATTTATCGAATAATAAATAGATCGAATTGTATCAGCCTTGACATAAATATAAACATTTTTCAATAAAAATTTACATGTAAACCATTAGCAAAATAAAGAAAATATAGATTAATCTATACCATATGTACGGTACTGTACAGTACATTATATTATTAATAAAACGAAAAAAATATTGTAGAAAAGGTAAACACGATTTATTTTATGTGGAAAAATATCGTAACTTATCACATAGATTTGTCGAAAGTATAGAGAAGGGAAAAGATTTCTCTTGTTTTTTCTTTCTTTGTGAAACAAATATGTCTAACGGCTTAAGGAATGAAAGATCCTCTTCGTTTTACCGAAAGACGGGTAAAAAGTTTTCTACCAAAAAGTTTAAGAAGGACGTGTGTCGTCTAGTAACCCAAAGCCATTTGTTATAGAAGGTAGACTCCTATCCATTTCGTTCTTCCCGAGAGAGTCATAGGGACTCAGTTTGTTCCCAGATGGATTTGTTACCAACTGCCAATAAGCCAGTTTCTCTTCTTATGCCAATCTAAAAATGCGACCTTAATCTGTCTATCGCGTGCACTTTTTGGTTTACTTTTGCTAAAAATTTTAAAGATAACTTCTTTAACATCCTTTTCTATTTTCTTACCTTCTTCTCTGATCTTCTAAATGGTATACTACATAGTTTTTGAGTTATCCCTTTTTACTTTATGGTCCTTCCAAATGATACAGTTTAGTTTTGTGTCTTAATACTCCTGTAAAGTAAGGAATCGTAATACTTTTCGGACCCCCCCCCAATTCCAAAGTTTAACTTGACTTCGTTGAAGGATGAAATTGGTGGATAAAAGTTTTATTGCTTAAAGAAACTCTTAGGTGTAAGAAAGATTAGAGAAAGGTATCAACTCGATAGGTTTTAATTGCTTTGTTAAATTTCTCAATGTTTTATTACATTATTTTAAAGTAATATTTGGAAAAAAATCTATTTTATTTTTACTTTTCTTATTATATAAGAATGATGCGGCTAGAATCTTCAGAAGAAAAAAGCTGACTTAAGAAATATATTGTAGAAAAGCTTCTTTCAAAGAAATTTTTGCTTTTTTATGGTTTCGAAAAAGTATTGATGTCACTGAAAGAGTAAGAAGCATTTTCACTTTAAAAATCTCTTTTTTTGTGAAGAAGATTTTAAGAATAAAAATGCTATATACTTCATTGTAACCTCATTGAAAATTTTTTTAATTTATTTAAAATTATATATAAAAGAATTCTATACAGATTTAAAAGGAAATGAATTTTCTTCTTATAATAAAGAATTCGCTGCTAAAAATTATTTTCAGGCAAACATTGGGACTTAAATTCAATCACTTAAAGTCACGCAGTCAACCTTTTGCTAGTGTAGCAAACAATCTAACATAATTTTAGTAGAAGAGAAATAAAGAAAGCTCTCTTNCTTATAAATGAGTCAATTTTAAATTAAATTATAATATATTTTATACAGTAAATTAAACTAATTTATATATAAATTTAATAATATTAATAGATAATTTTATTTAAATTAAATTTTAAGTTATTTAAATTAAGTAGTAATTAATAGAATTATTTAATGTTTAGTGCTTCTATATAGGGAATTCATGAGAATCTAATTCATTGTTTGTAAGAGATAACCTGCATTTATTTGTTGAATTCATGAATTCTGAATATTTCTATTTAAATATATTTATACAATGAATATTTTCTATTTGAGAAATAAATTATTTAGATAATTCCACGTCAAGAATTTTGTCGTATTTAATTAAAATGCTAATTTTCTTATTGATGAATAATAACTCCTAAATTTACTTTTTTTATATTAAAAAAATAATTTGAAAATGATATAAATTAAAGTTGATTAATGATAATTGTATAAAGCATATTTTTATTCGCATTATTACTTTATACATTTATTCTTATGACTTGCGGAGAGCCAGGAGGGCCCCATCTGTACCTGTTGTAGTCCCTATTTTGCCTCTTTAACGCTTTACATAGAAAGAATATATAAATATAATATAATTAAATATCGAATTTAATCGTTATTAATTATATAAATAATTATAAAAATCAATTAATACAGAAAATAAGAGTCAAAACTCTTTCTAAATTGGATACTTAATTATTAAAATCTCCGTTATAATTTTAGTTTATTTTTCTTATAAGTACAGTAAATACTGTATATTATATAATTCTATCGAATAAATTAAAAAAATAACATAAAATTTAATTAATTTTTCTACTGTATTTGTTTATATAAAGATAATAAAGCAGCCAATCGAAAGAAATGTCTTAAATAAGGAATTATGTTGAAAATAATTTGGTTGCAATTAAATTATTAAACACATTAAAATTATAATCTGAGTGATGAAATTGTGTAAGAGAAATGTTATATTGCGTGATATCGCATTACATTTATATACGAAAGTGTACTCAGCGAATCACTTTAATTTGTAGAACTGATATCTAGTTAAGCTATGTTTGCAATGCACAACAGCTCAAATTTGTAGCTAATATTTGTAGTTTATCAATCAATTATATATTATTTAAGATAAAATAAGAATTATTTTAATTAAAACATAAGAAAATATTCATTTTAATGTCATTTTATGTAGCTAATCTACACTAATCTATATAAGGTTTGTATGCTCTTAATAAATATTATGTTAAGTGTAATAAATTAATAATATTTTTAAAGTTATTTAAACAATTTTTCCATTTAAATATTTGGCGAGTTGTTTACGCTGTTAAATAAACTAAAAAGAGAAAATATTCGAGAAATTTTGTTCGGTAAAAATTGAAATTAAATCAATACTTCACTTCATCAATGTTTCAGACACATATTCAAGAACGGTAATTAAGTTTCACTTTCTAGATAACTTTATGTATCTAATTTTCTTAAATTTATCATTAAGGTGTAAAGAGAAACAAACATTTAATAACTAAAATCGATAAATCAGCCATTAAAGTTTGTAACTAACTAAACAAAAATGCGTGATTTAAAGGTAGAAAATGGAAAATAAATATCAAAAAATTAATAAGTTTAATATATACTTTGAACTAATTTTATTTCAACGGGAATAAAATTAAGAAATAAAGAGTTTACAACGTATCTATCCATTAAAATGACTAGACGAGTAGTAACAATATAAGTTATATTTTTATTAAGTTTAGAGTAGTGTAATCATAAATCAAACAGATATGTACTTATGATGGTTCTTAGGCTACTAAAGATAAAAGTATAGCAAAGGAGATACCAATTTACATATATAAGATTTTTTTCTTTGTCTCTTTAATTCGCTTGTATTCTATATTTGTCGATAGAGTGAGGTTTTTACATGGAAACGACCGAATTTCAGAGGGTGGTGGAAGAAGCGAGTGGTTTTGCTAGTCCATCAAGAGGAGACTATTGTCCTTTCTCGGCCGCAGAAACACGGTTGGAATGACAGTACAGTCTAGTGAACATCCTCAACGACGTTTCTGCCTCTAACAGCCCCCATACAACCATTCTACTGGCACGAGGCTGTCATTACCGTCTGTCTTTGTTTCAATTATAAAGCTGCAGTTCGACTATCGACTTGTAAAGTAAGGCAGGCACGTGAGTGGAAGATTTGTTAAACTTCACAGTTGATTCGATACTCTTTTACAACGCCTGACTAGATTTACTTCATCTTAATTGGATAATAAGATTACCTTTCTTATGTAAATAGATCATATTAAGTATTAAATCGATGATTTTATTTACTTCAACGATAAGAGATTCGAGAAACCATAAAAATAAATACATTTACTCTTATCTAATTTAAAAAATAAAGTATTTTCTGTAACCATTTTGAGAAATTTTTATAATTCTTTGCGGTGTTGATTAGCTTGAATAATGATCGATAAGTAACACTTGAAGCCAGTCGTAGCTTTAAAAATACCTTTTTTTGGACGAATATTTATGTAAATATTAATTCTTTTATTAAATATATTAAATGGATAAAATGGAAAATTAACATTTGTAATAATTTCTTATACAATTTATAAGAAAAAGTCACCGTGACAGAATAGCATCTGTAAAGAGATCCCATTATAGTTCATAGAAGTGACCGTTGAGTTATGGTTATGTTCTAAACAACTAATGGTAGCTGTAGCATTTTTACGATACATTAACTCGGAGAGACATTACATGTCTTTCAATAAGAAGAAGAAGAAAGGGGGAAAAAAATGTTATAAGTAGAAAAAATACGATCGCATCTCACTTAACCAACTTAGAAATAGAGGAAGATATTTGCTTTGCTTTTTCACTAAATGTCATTAATGTGAATAATCTGAAGCTGAAAGAAGAATAAGTAAAAGTTCAACAGACGTGTGATGGTGTACGAAATCTCCTTACATCAATAGGCTACACTTTAAGACGATATCCGGCTATTTGTCAGGATCTACGTGTCCGGCAACGTAAACCTACCACCTGAAAGTAAAGGATAGTGCGGTACAGATGGCATTTCGGATTACAAGAAAGCGGAAAGGCCATCAAGAGGAAAGACTCTTTAGAAAATTGCCAAATAATCTTGAGTTGTTTAAATAAATTGCTCAATAGGATTTACTGCCTGGAAGGTAATTTCCATTTTCATTTAATCCGACGTTATAAGTAACAATAAAGATGATAGACTCGGAATCGAAATTTACTACTAGATGTTTAAAAATTAGATAGCAACAATCGCACCTCGGAGCAATTATCTGGACAATTGCAACCTTAACAAATCAAGTACGGAGGGGATTGCGGTTAAAAGAGACATTTGATTAATGCTGTCACATGCAGAAGCCGCTCAGAGAAGATTAAATGATTCCCAAACAGGATAGAGGCGGAGTAGAATTGGCCTGGAGGGATGGAAGACTACAGAGAAAAAAACATAACGTGACTCATCTATCCCCGTCTTTCACTGTTTAAATCCTCTAGAAAGCAGCTTATCTATGCTACCCAAATAATAATTAAGGTAGTGGCAAGGTCGAAATCTCTAGACATTGTTTAACCGCTTTTCATTGTCGACAGGGTGTTGCGTCGCTCTTATCGCAGTCTGCTGAGCTGTAGAGAAAGAAGACTTGTTTCCCCGCTCCCACATACCTCATTGTTCCACCCCCTGCTCCCCAGCTGGAGATATATGAGTTCACTCTCGCCTGCACGAGTTAGGTGTCAATGTGCAACAGCTGGGTCCGCTGGCCGTTTCATGTTAGTCAATGAAATCAAGAGCTGTAAGACTTAGTTGTAGACTTCTGTGGTTTTTCTCTTCTTTAACCTCTGTTAGATCTTCCGGGAATTGAACAGAAACCGTAGGTCAATATTTGTTGTAGTATAACTGTTATATTGCTCGACCGATATGATATTTTAGGGAATGCTGGAATGTAATATCGTCCCTGTGAGTATAAATATGACTTGCCTATTGTACGAGTCAAGTTATTAGATTGATGTTTTAAAAGGTGACATGACGTTTTTATTAAAATTCTCGTGGGGATTTTTCTACTACCGGAAGCATTTTATCTGTCTCGAATCGTCATCAACAATGCAAAAAAATATTTATATAAGTTCTTCGTGCCTTTAATTCTCGTAGAAAATGTTTGAATTTTTAGATTTTTAAATGGATCGCGACTTTATGCTAATTAATCTTGCTGCTTAATTAAGTTTTTCATTCTCTTTCATGTCATCCAAGCTTATTCATATAGTGTAATTGGAGAAATTTTAATGATGAAAGTCATTTCCTGGATTAATTATATATGATTTATTCTTCTTCAAAAATCATGAAACAACAGAAGCATATGTCTGCTTCAATCAAAAATCTTTCTTCAATAGACATAAATGAACTTATATTGTGTTATTTGGAGGTACTCGATGAATCGAAAATAGTAGACAGCCGTGATAAAGCATCTACAATCCACAACTAATCACTGCATCCATTTCTCATTATAAAAATGAAGTTAATTGTGG
This sequence comes from Centruroides sculpturatus, assembly GCF_000671375.1. Taxonomy (NCBI): domain Eukaryota; kingdom Metazoa; phylum Arthropoda; class Arachnida; order Scorpiones; family Buthidae; genus Centruroides; species Centruroides sculpturatus. The sequence continues at coordinate 208,263 of NW_019385471.1, read as the reverse complement.
GAAAAAGAGGAAAAAAACAGGCGTTTGATTAATGTTCTACGACAGGGAATGACGTAGCTGGAAAGAGATAGCTGCCTAAAAAAAATCCTCTTCCTCCATCCCTTCGTTCATCTTCTCCTTCTTGTTTCGTCGTGACAAATGGAAAATGCTAATGAACTGGAAATCTTCAGTTTGCTTTCCATCATGTCAATAGATTTGTGAAATATTACTTGTCCTTCTCTCCTCTACTGTTTTTTCTAATCTGAAGTTGAGAGAGCGAAGGATCTTTCATCTTCGAGAAGAAAGGGGGAAAGAAGTAAAAGTGGATAAAAAAAACTCTTTGGGAATCTGTAACGGTCATTAAACAACTACCTTGCATACGTGATACTTTGCGGTCACGTTAGTAAATAGGCAAGAATCTTAAAAGTGCACAAAATTTCTTAAGAAGAGAGAAAAGTTTAAGGGAGAAAAGAAGGATGCAGTCAATTTCCATTTTTCTTTCACGCATGAGAGAATTTATCCTGCAAAGTTGGTTTCTTCTCCTCTTCGTCTCTCTTACAAAGTTTTAGATACTTTTTCTAACCTCATTTAATTGCGTTAAAGTTCTGCTTCTGTCCCGAAGGATGAAGATTTGAAACCAGACTTTGTAGAAGTGTCTCGCTTGAAATAACTTGCATTCCTTACACATTCCGATTTTCTTCCAACTTTTACCAAGATTATAACTTTTCGAATTACCCGTAAATTTAAAATATTATTTAATTAGTTTCGTTTTAAATTCGAATAACAAAATTTTAAATTTCTGTAATAAAATACACCATATTTTTGGATTATTTCCCATCTCATAAAAATCATTTAAATACCACTCTAAAAATTGTAAATATTGATTAATCAAAGTGCTTTTTACATCATTAATTTTTACAGAAATGACAACGAAATTTAACAGGTAGTTTATATTTTCTCAATTAAAAAAAACCACTTAAACTTCTGTAAATGACTCAAGAAGTCGCTTCATTAGGATTGCTTCTATTTTAAGAACGCAATTTTCGAAGTTTCTACTTCTTTTCCCTCTCTTAAAAATTAATTTCTGTAAGTTGCAGAAGAGAAAATCCGAAAATTGCAAAACTATTCACTTAATGGTCGAAAGAACATTTTTTTCTCTCAATTTTAAAGATCAATGAAGTAGAAGTCATTAAAATTTAATCAATCCTTCATCGATTTTTCTATATCATCGAAATTCATAAAAAAAAGGATAAAGAATAGTTAAAATTACTTGTAAAATTCTTTAAATTTATTAATTAAATCAGTGTATAAAAATACAAAATAACTCTCCACGTCCTCTTTTCAGCTACAGATTAAGTAAAGTTGTTGCCATTTTAGGCAAAGAAAGATGTGAAAGAAGGAGAGAAGATGTGAAAATTTCTAGCTTCCTCTAGCACGAAGTAATCTGCCATTGCTTCGCTTCAGTTACCTGTCCCCTCTTTATTCTCTTCCAATACTTCGATCGAAGTAGTACGGAAGCGGAACAGGACAGACTTATCGAAAACTATTTTATTTTTTCATTGATTTTGTCTAATCCTAGATCTCAACGAGTAGAAGAAGAACCGTTTCTTCTTTCCTCAAGATTTTTATACAGTTATTTCTACTTTTAAAGCCTGTTATTTGTCACTTTAAAATGATTTTTTGTCTTATTCCTAAATTTCTCATTAAAGTAAAGAATATTATTTTAAATTTAAAAGAATTTTTATCAAAGAAAAATTTTCTTGTGTTTTTTCCCCTCCTTTTTAAATTTCCATTGATGTAAATTTAAATGATGTATTTTTTTTACCCTTTAAGCTAAAAGATATCATTATTGGAAAGAGTTTTATATAATTAAAGATAAAGATAATTTAATTAATTTTGATGTATGTGTGTATTAATTAAAGACGTTTGAGAAGTTCATAATGGAATTTCGAACGTTGAGAAGGGTTTAAGTTTGCATTATTGTCGCCTCTTTTCCATTGAGAAACTTAAATCCAACCATGCAGATGGTTGAACGCAGACAAGAAAATCTAAAAAGATTCGCTTTTTGTATTTATATCATTCATCTTCTTTTCACTTTTGCTTATTGCTTGAGGCTCTTTTTTTCCTAACTACAAAAATTGTTAAAAAGTTTTTGATTGTTTTGTGATCCTATTTAAAAAATAGAATTTTTCCACGTTTCTCTTTTCGGAAAAAGAATTAATTCTAATTTTATAAAATAAATATAATTTTGTTTTTTAATAAATATGTAATTTTTCTTTATTTTTTTTTTACCTTTTTATTCCATGCTTTATTTTTATGAATGAGAGAAAATATAAAATGTAAACCTTACTTCAATGTCATTTTCTTCAGAAGAAACAAATGATAATACAGAAATATAATTAAAAATTTAATTTTTGTTCTTTAAAAGATCAAAAATATAATTAAAATTTAAAAATAATGGTGCGAAAGTTAAAAAAGAAGTGCGAATTCGAGTGAAATAATAATAAGAAATTTAAAAGATTTCTTTGTTATAAAATGAAGAAGTGAGATGTAGTTTTATTGTTTTATTCTTGAAAGGAAAAAGAAGCAAATTTGTAAAAAAAATAAATAAATAAAATTTCGAAAGTAAAATATCACATTAAAGTTGCCTATTTATTCAATAGAAAGTATCACTTCAATAAAGAACCATTTTTAATTACACTAAAAATTTAGCAGCAGTTTAAAACTCTAGAGAATAAGAGTAACAAACAGCAAATGGTGATAAACTGTTTTCAATCACACCAACCAATTTAGAGACATCAGAAAAAAAAAAAAGAAAAACGGAAGCGGGCCATTACAAAGACGGTCCGGAATCAATTGTCCGAATCCCTCAATGGCCTATGTCCCCAAATGATCTGTTGAATTCGATAACGGCCTCCCAGTTGTCTCCCAGAGGATAAAGACTTGTCCATAGCGGTCATTGCCACCCCTCTTCAAAGATCTTCCACTTTCCCATTTCTTCTACAGCAAAGGGGAAGAGGCAGAATGGGGAAAAAATAAAATAAAATAAAATAAAATCAAAATAAAAGTAGTAACTCGATTTGTTTTGACCATTAAAGAAACTGATTTATTGAAGAAGATTATCAATTTTAATTATCTTTTACCAATAAATAAATTTTTCGTACTTTTTTCTACTCGATTATCGATTATTCTCTTGGCGATAAATGATTCGGATTTTTAGAAAAGATAATGGAGTGGTCATTAATTTTATCATTTTCATTTACTTTCTTTCGTTAACCAATATCTTTTCCATTATCGTTTATACAGTTGGGTTGTTGTGGGTTTTTCCTTTGATGTTTTTCTCTCTTCTAACCGCATTTTTTTTATTTATTTTTAGCTTTACTTTTAGCGTAACGAATTGACGTCGTTATGAAGTAAAGCAATCAACAAAATTACTGTTATTTATTTCCACATTTTTGTACTTTTCTTCTATATTTTTGAATCATTGTTAACAGGTGGAGTATGTTAGAAAATTCACACATTAACGGTGAAGTTTTTGATACGAATATGTTGAAAATTTTATTGTTAAATCCTAAAGTACAAGCGAGAAAAAAGAAAAGGAAAAAAAAAAACGTAAGTATAATGAGCTATTAAATTTCATAAAATTAGAATATAACTGTTATATAAATTCAATTAGAACAAATATTTATAAAGTGGTAAAGTTAATATTTATTAAAAATATCAATTTATTCCTAAATTTCCATATCTTTTCATCTGTTTAAAAGCTCTTTATAAGACGTAAATCTGCATTTAAAAATACGTTTAATGCACCTATTCATCTAAGTAAATAGCACTATTCAAGTGGAAGCAGTTATGAAAAAGTACAAATAAAAGTCTTTTCACTAGTTTTAGGTCGGATATCCTTTTAAATTATAATAAAAAATTATATATTTTTCCTTAGTTACGAAATATAGAATGGTGGTTTGATTTACTTTGAAAATGAATAACGTCTACTCCGCCTCTTGTTATATTTTTCTTTCATTTCTGCTTTGTTCAATGGTTAAATATAGCTAAATTATTTAAATTATTCATTATTTAACGTTATAAATTACTTTTATTTAATATAATTTTAGTAATTATGTTATAAATTTTCGAATTTGTTTCCTTCTTCGGTACGTTTCCATGCTTTAAACATAAGAAAATTATTAAATTTAATATATATATATTCCTCTAGCACGAAGTAATC
>NW_019385471.1:196138-199742 GCF_000671375.1 Centruroides sculpturatus | reverse complement strand
TTTTTTTAAATTAATTAATAAGTTATAAAGTTTTTATAAATTAGTTTAAAACTTTTTTTATAATTTTTAATATATTTTTTTTCTTTTAATTAATTTAAGTTTACGAATTTAAATAATTAAATTTTTAAACAAATTTTTATTTTTATATCGGAAAATTTAATCAGAAACAATTTAAAATAATTAAAATTACGTTTAAAAAATGGAAACTGTTTTTAATTAAATTTAAATTTAATTTTAATAAAAGTTAAAGAATTATTCTTCAAATAAAACACAATTTTATTATTGATTTACTTTTTTATATAACCATTTTAATATTTTAAAGAATTTTATATTTTAAAGGGGCATCATATGCATATATATTTATATATAAACTTATATTTGATCCTATTTTACTATTCTGAAACATATAAAAGCGATATTATACTAGTTATTTGTATTTTATTCATAATTTTACTACTAAAATGCAGTAAAATAAATTCTAGAATACACTTAAAAGTTTTTTAAATATGATAAAATATTAATATAGAGAAATTTTTCCTAGTCTTATTTCCTATAAAATCAAATAGTTTTAAAATAAAAATATCGACACGAACAACTTTGAAACATAAAGTTACTGTCCGAATATGATAAGCTTTAGGTTTAGTTTCAATATAGTATCCTCTATATTCCATACGATTCTCCTGAATGTCTCTCTATACCTCAGACATCTCCATCCACCTGATGCTTGGCCATGTATTGAACCGTATGGTTTTATCTAACTATAACAAAACTTTACCCATTTTAGACAATTTAATTTCGATTTTAAACTGAAATAGCACTAAACATACTTTATTGGGTTGCAATTTGAATAAATTGTGGACCTATAAATCCTTACTGTCATCCGTCTGTTTGTGTCTGTCCTTCCTTAATCTCGAGATTAGAGTTAGATAAATAAAATCCTAGAAAAGGTATGAAAAGCGTTGAAGCAGAAAGCCCCGATTAACTGTATACGAACTTCCGATAAAAACCGGAAGTTACGTTATTTCAGTTCAAAAATTTTCCTTGTAAGGAGTTAGATGACGGCAGATTTTGTTGCTAACAGGAAAAGTATGATGTACAGGCGCAAGCCACTACTAATTTGAGGTGGAGAGCATATATTTTAAATTAAATACATTTAATTATCTTATATATCTTTATATATCGTATATAAAGCCACGGTGGTCAAACTGCAGCTCGCGAGCAGCATGCAGTTCTTCTAGACCCTTATTGCAGCTCCAATATATAGGACACTACCCGTGATATAAATTATACTGTATATATAAAATACCATTCTAATAGAGAATACGGCTCTCACGTATTTCTGATACGTGGTATATATATGGCTCCTATCGTGATAAGGTTTGGCAATCTCTGGTATAGCCCATTAGTTGAACATAAATCACTTAAATTTATACTTAGAATGTAAAATACGTTTGTATAACACTGTGTATGCAAAATTATATATCTGTACTGATAAGCCAGCTTATTATACAGGAGTAAATGGCAATTGTCACAATGGTAACTTATTTGCAATTTCTTCCCCCTTCGAACAAGCTACAGATATTTTCATTTATTAATAAATTTTGTACACTTGTAGACATTTGTTAAGCATGCGGCTGTTCGATATTATGTTAAAAAAATCCTATTTTTTATATGGAAACGATTTTATATGCACACGAATTCCATGATTTCTAGAATCATATTAACGTTTATGGATAAAGAAATATTTTTAAAAAAGCAATTTATAGTTGTAATATATATCAGCAATCGATCAAAGAAATGCTTGATCGATTGCTAATATATATGCCAAGTATATATTTCAAAAGAAAAAAAATATATTGATGCCAATTACTGAATTATATAAATGATCCACTTTGTATAAATTAAAGAAATAATTAATATAACTAATATATATTTACGATTTAAAAATTAATTTACGTAGTTTATATAAATATTGTTGCATTTTACTGGTTAAAGTATTAACAATTGGTATTTTTGTCTATATAAACTTCATTCATCGAATGCACATAAATCATTGCTAAATATACGTTATTCGCAGTAAATTACTTCAGATTATTTCGGAAAATAAATATATTATATTTAGAGTTTTTCTTCGAGGAATTTCGTTGTTTCTTTAAACGATTTCGTGTTATTTTCTACGTATAAATATACATTCACACGCACACTTTCTCCTCTTTTCTTTGTATAGGTCTGGATATTTACTCATTAGTTGAATGTAATTAAGAGAATTGGCCAAAAATCATTTAACTGAAAATATCGAAGAACTTATTGTTGAAATTTTCGTATATTTTGATTTTATTAAATTTATCAAATACACACGTTTTAGAAAATTGTAAATTCTGTATTCTGTATTAGAACATTGTGACTTCTGTATTGTTGCTGTTGTTGTTGTTTATTGACAGACAAGTAACAAGTAACCTGGTTTTCTTAGTCACGTTCCTGAGTTTTAGTAAAGTAAAACTATGCTTTTACTAAGGTATAGATGAAAAAATCTCATTTTAAATAATTTTTATAAACTTTGCTAGAATAATAGAAATTATAATACCGTCTTCAAAATAGTAAACAGATTTTTGGGTCACCCTACATATATACTGAATTTACAGGTAATGAGTAAGAATTTCTTTAATTTATTCATCAGAAAATATAAATAATTGTCAAATACTACATTAAAATTATAAATTATTTTATATAATTAAATCTACTATTAAAATATTACCTTGTTAAAGTAAAACCATTAATATTTAAGGTAAAAATATTATAACACTAAACTGTATTATTCTAAACCAAAACAATAATAAAGGTAAAAATAATTACACTTATAAATATAAATAGAATATATCAATTTTAGATTAGTCAATATATTATAATTTTATATGATTATTTAATAACTAATATGCAAATCGAACTTATTATTACATCTAACGATTCTATTAAATTATTTTTACTTTAACGAAGTATTACACGAGTAGTTAATGTAATTTAACAAGGTAATTAATGCCTAGTTACGTAAATAAATAAAGAATTTGTTCATTATGACTTATTATTCGAGCAATTTCTACTTGCAATTCTCAGGTTACCCTTATTCATTTTAACAAAATTGCTTGGTCAAACTGATAATTGAAATGATAGTTTGTTTCCAGTGAATCAAATGAGTCATAGGACATTATTGATATCTGACTCATGTGTGATATACCTAAGATGATTGATATTATGTTATGACACGCAGAACCTCAATTATAACCTGTGTTATAAACCTTAACAACAGATGTGATTCTTATTATAAACATAATAACTCGATGAGTGATTATATAATGTTTGTATTTCTTCATTTTTATTCAATAAAATTCGTAATTTTAGTATAAAAATTTAAATTTTTTCTATCTATAAATAAAAATTAATATTTATTTTAATAGTCTAGTTCAGTATATCTTAATTATATACTATTATAAAGTATAATAATGGATGAGATTCTAATTATAGTTATGAAGATACGATAAACTATTATGTAAAATTTATTTTTCTTAAATTTTAAGTAATAAATTTACATTTTTTATTTTGTGCAGCG
>NW_019385471.1:163900-194801 GCF_000671375.1 Centruroides sculpturatus | reverse complement strand
ATTATGAGATTTAATAAATAATTTATAAAAAACGATATATTAATTAATTAATTTATTTATTTCTTAAAACTTTTAAAGAAAAATCAATTATTTATTAACTTTAAAATCGTAAATTTTATTGCATATTTTCTGAAAAATAAATAATTTTAAAATTATCCCAATATTTTATTACAAATGTTAATATTATAAAAATAAAATATTTGTTTCAGTTCACAAAATAAATTTATAATTTAATAAATAAAGCGAAAATAAATATTGTTGAAGAATTTTGGAAATAAATTTAAATCAAAGCTTAAAATTCTTTTTAAAAATAAATTTTATAAAGTATTATTTTACAAAATAACAAGAAATATTGTTAGTATTATAAAAAAATGTTTTAAGGAATCTCAACAGATAGAAAATTAATTACTGTATCCTGAAATATATCGATTGTTCTTAAACAAAGATATATTTTCGTAATAATAAATATATTTTTAAAATCTTTATAAATGTAATATCTAATATATCATTAAAAAAAGAAACAAAGGAGGGGAGGAAAATCTCGACTGAAAGTTGGGCACACAGAAAATGTAGAAAGTTCTGACGTAATGTGTATCAACAATACCACCTGGAGAGGAATTGGATTTTGAGATCAACCACTGCACTTTTCCATAATTCATGTGAAACAAAATGTTGTCTACTGGTTACTATATACTCGCAGCTACAGGAGCGTGAATAACATGAGGAATGGGTTAATCCTACAACAACGAAACTTGTCTTTTTCCTTTTTTTTTTATTTTACTGTTTACTAATTTATTCTTTCAATAAATTTTTTAAAAAATACTATAGAAAAACTACTTATAAATCCTTGTTGACTCTAGAGTCTATAAATTTGGGAAGTTTTGTCGTCTTTTTATTTTTATTTTAAATATAATATACAATATCTATTGTTTTTTTAAAGGGTGCCTTCTTTTTATATGCGATGCGTATATTTCTTGAATTTTTTGGGTTTTATTTTTAAATTTGTTTAGAAAATATTTAAAAAAACGGTATTTGTTTTTGTGTATACTCAATGAGATGAATAGCTTCTGATTCATTATAATACACAGTGACGTGGCCATAGAGTTATTTTGGATAAACTAAGATTGGCAGAAAATACAATATAGAGTATCTACGACATATAAAAAGTCATATAGAAGCGAAGCAATCTGATTGCAGACATACTAATATCAAATGCTTCTGCAGCAATCTGTTGGGTTTCCCAATAATGGTGTTGAAATCCTTAGAGAAGAGCCAACATCCCCCGCAGACCTACCCTAATGGACTGTTCGTTTCTCATTCACTTACCTTCACCTATACACAATCCCTCCTCTGCTTCTCATATTCCAAATTCCTCTGTGTTTCGCTAAAATACGATTGGTATCTCCAAAAGTTTTCCGAAGGAGATATGAAAATAGTTTCTGATTTTGTCATTTTTTATTATATCCATTATACTGACTCTAAATGCATAAAGTCAAAAGCCCGACTACTATATATAGAATTATTTTAAACTCTTAATGATTATTTAACGATCTTAAGAATGATAAATTCAGAATAGATATTATTTTAAAAGATTTTTAAATCACTTATAAGCAATTTTATATAGTTTTTAAATGGTGAATGAATGGATTTAAATCAAAAAAGGAGAAATTTTACGATAAAACGTAACTTTTTCCAAAGTAATTTTGTCGTATGATTGATTGTAATTTCATTTGCATTCATTTGCACTCGTGTATTTAACCATTTTAGAGCAATTTCTCAAAACTTCACAGACAGTTGGAGAGAATCCAGAGAAACTGAAGCATTTTCTATAGAGATCCACCCGTTGTTATTCATTTCGTCTTTTCATAACCCAAGACATCCATCATCTGCACAGAATAGCTATCCAGCCAAACCAATGTGCTTCAAATGGATCTTCAATTCCCAAACGGTTTCAAAAACATTATTCGCTTATTTTCACCTATTTTTTTCCGCTTCTTTGTTTTCTTCGTAATTTTATTTATCTCCTAAACATATGTTACTTGATTCCTCTAGTTATAAGCTCTGGAATATAAAATAATGTGTTTTTTAGAGATCAAAATAGTTATTTTAATAAATTGCAGGAAGAAAAGTTTTATATATATTCTTCCTATATTACTCAAGAGAATATAAGCTTAAATACAGACAGATATATAGGTAGACTGTATATATTTTTCCTATATATTTAGACTGTATTTTTTAAACAAATTAGAAAATAAGGCTTTAAACTAGAAAAATTTAAGTTTAAACTTCGTCTTTCTCTCTCTAAAAAATATATATAATTATATTTAAAACAATCAGAAAGTTTGCAAATTTTGGGAAATTAATATTTACGAACTTAAATTTCTAAGAAAAATAAATAAAATATTTGGTATAGAAATTTTTATTTTTTGAATAAAAATATTAAATATTTCGAAAAATTTTAAATTAGTTAAATTATATAAAATAATAAGTTCTTAATGCTCAAGTTTACATATAATAAACATTTATTAAAATTTTTTTTAATTCTTAAAGATAAAAATGCACGAAGTAAATGTTTACTTGTAATGCATGTAAAGCGTAAAAAAATAAAGAGGTCCAAGCTAAACATAAGAAATAAAATATTGGTAATAAATAAAAAGTATTCAAGTAAATCAGTCTGTTAAGTCATAAAAGAAATCATTTACTTCTTAAATAAGCTTAGAAGAGACTTCTGAAGCCCTGAGAGAATTAAAGTGTTATGACGTAAAAGAGAAGCAAAAGATTTAGAGCAGGCTATGAAGAACAGAAATATTACAAGAAAAGGAGACAACAACTTATAAATCTTGTCGTCTCAACAATCTCTAGCCAATAAAACACCGAAAATAGCGTAAACAAAACACATTTCTTTGTTTTCATTCAACGTTATGGGATTTACGTTACTTTACTTTTCGCAAAAAATGCAAATGCTATCCATTAATTTCTTCCAAATTTATTTAAGGATTATTATTATACAAAAATTTGATATTTGAAGATTTAATTTCTTTTTTTCTTTTTTCCTTTTTTTAAATTGAATCTCATAAAATGTTTTGCGGGTTTTTTTTCTTTAATTGAAATAGAATGTATGCTTATTATAATATCAGTAAAACCTGTATAAGACGGATAGGTTTACACGGGTTTTAATGTATATATATATATTTTTTTAAATTAGCTTAAAATAGGAGAAAATTTAACATAAATATTTTAAGTATTAAAAATTGTTTTAAAATTAAAAAAAATATTTATGATTTTCTCGATATTTATTTCGCTTTGTATATTTTTTTTCTGGTTTATCTTTGATATAAAAACTCGCATCAGACGAGCTTTCAAAGTACATTGATTTCCTTATATCCTTTCATCTTAACAAATAATCGATGAGAAGCAATCAATCAGGGGAATCATCAACGCATCTTCTATAGTCTTATGAATGGAAGGTAAAGAAAACTAATCTTCTCTTACAAACAGGGTCTTTGTCATAAGGAGGCTTTGGCCATCTTAATAACGTTGCTGCTATGCCATTCGATAGCCGCTTAGTCCTATCACTATCTATCATCATCATCATTCCTGCTGATGAATGGTAGATGCTCTTTCCTCGATACCACTACAAAATCATCAATGAAATGTCCTCGGAGAGAAGTAAGATACTGTGATCGAACCCAATTTAGTTATTAGCATGGAGTGCAACTATTACAGGCTGCCATAGAAGAAGGAAATGACACATCTAATGGAAACCTCGAACCGTGATCAACTTGTCAGCAACCAGTCGTTACCACAAAACTGATGGAAATAGTGGCTTTTGTGCACCACCCACAGTTTTCTTCTCCCTTAAGAGATAAAAAATAAGCTGAGATAAGATATGTTTCGGCCGTTTCCTTCTTTTGTGTGAATTTATATTTGTCATAAGTTTAACTTCCTCCTTTTCATAAGCTTCTTATACCTCTCCGGGGTAGTTGTGAGTCATAATTAAAATCATTATAAATTTTTCCTCAGAATACATTTTTTATACAGGAAAAAAAAGAGCGCAATGATTCATTCTTTAGTAAAAAGGGCTTTGATTAAAAGACATAAGATTAATTTTATAAATTAAATTTTTATTAAATATTCAAATAAAATCTAGAGATGTATTTGATCTGAGTTTTTTTCCTACTTAGATTTAATTATAATAAGAGCAATTTGTGTGTACAGTTTGATGAATAAACGAAACAAGACCATTCAAGAAACACTTAAGTTTTTATTTGAAACGTTTTTCAGACTGTATGTTTGTCTTCCTGCAAAAAAAAAAAAAAATATAGAAAAATACTAATTTGAAAACAAAAAGATATGTTTTTCAAGCCGTTAAAATTTTTTTATTTTAAATATTTGTTAAATTACNTTGTCTTTTTCCTTTTTTTTTATTTTACTGTTTACTAATTTATTCTTTCAATAAATTTTTTAAAAAATACTATAGAAAAACTACTTATAAATCCTTGTTGACTCTAGAGTCTATAAATTTGGGAAGTTTTGTCGTCTTTTTATTTTTATTTTAAATATAATATACAATATCTATTGTTTTTTTAAAGGGTGCCTTCTTTTTATATGCGATGCGTATATTTCTTGAATTTTTTGGGTTTTATTTTTAAATTTGTTTAGAAAATATTTAAAAAAACGGTATTTGTTTTTGTGTATACTCAATGAGATGAATAGCTTCTGATTCATTATAATACACAGTGACGTGGCCATAGAGTTATTTTGGATAAACTAAGATTGGCAGAAAATACAATATAGAGTATCTACGACATATAAAAAGTCATATAGAAGCGAAGCAATCTGATTGCAGACATACTAATATCAAATGCTTCTGCAGCAATCTGTTGGGTTTCCCAATAATGGTGTTGAAATCCTTAGAGAAGAGCCAACATCCCCCGCAGACCTACCCTAATGGACTGTTCGTTTCTCATTCACTTACCTTCACCTATACACAATCCCTCCTCTGCTTCTCATATTCCAAATTCCTCTGTGTTTCGCTAAAATACGATTGGTATCTCCAAAAGTTTTCCGAAGGAGATATGAAAATAGTTTCTGATTTTGTCATTTTTTATTATATCCATTATACTGACTCTAAATGCATAAAGTCAAAAGCCCGACTACTATATATAGAATTATTTTAAACTCTTAATGATTATTTAACGATCTTAAGAATGATAAATTCAGAATAGATATTATTTTAAAAGATTTTTAAATCACTTATAAGCAATTTTATATAGTTTTTAAATGGTGAATGAATGGATTTAAATCAAAAAAGGAGAAATTTTACGATAAAACGTAACTTTTTCCAAAGTAATTTTGTCGTATGATTGATTGTAATTTCATTTGCATTCATTTGCACTCGTGTATTTAACCATTTTAGAGCAATTTCTCAAAACTTCACAGACAGTTGGAGAGAATCCAGAGAAACTGAAGCATTTTCTATAGAGATCCACCCGTTGTTATTCATTTCGTCTTTTCATAACCCAAGACATCCATCATCTGCACAGAATAGCTATCCAGCCAAACCAATGTGCTTCAAATGGATCTTCAATTCCCAAACGGTTTCAAAAACATTATTCGCTTATTTTCACCTATTTTTTTCCGCTTCTTTGTTTTCTTCGTAATTTTATTTATCTCCTAAACATATGTTACTTGATTCCTCTAGTTATAAGCTCTGGAATATAAAATAATGTGTTTTTTAGAGATCAAAATAGTTATTTTAATAAATTGCAGGAAGAAAAGTTTTATATATATTCTTCCTATATTACTCAAGAGAATATAAGCTTAAATACAGACAGATATATAGGTAGACTGTATATATTTTTCCTATATATTTAGACTGTATTTTTTAAACAAATTAGAAAATAAGGCTTTAAACTAGAAAAATTTAAGTTTAAACTTCGTCTTTCTCTCTCTAAAAAATATATATAATTATATTTAAAACAATCAGAAAGTTTGCAAATTTTGGGAAATTAATATTTACGAACTTAAATTTCTAAGAAAAATAAATAAAATATTTGGTATAGAAATTTTTATTTTTTGAATAAAAATATTAAATATTTCGAAAAATTTTAAATTAGTTAAATTATATAAAATAATAAGTTCTTAATGCTCAAGTTTACATATAATAAACATTTATTAAAATTTTTTTTAATTCTTAAAGATAAAAATGCACGAAGTAAATGTTTACTTGTAATGCATGTAAAGCGTAAAAAAATAAAGAGGTCCAAGCTAAACATAAGAAATAAAATATTGGTAATAAATAAAAAGTATTCAAGTAAATCAGTCTGTTAAGTCATAAAAGAAATCATTTACTTCTTAAATAAGCTTAGAAGAGACTTCTGAAGCCCTGAGAGAATTAAAGTGTTATGACGTAAAAGAGAAGCAAAAGATTTAGAGCAGGCTATGAAGAACAGAAATATTACAAGAAAAGGAGACAACAACTTATAAATCTTGTCGTCTCAACAATCTCTAGCCAATAAAACACCGAAAATAGCGTAAACAAAACACATTTCTTTGTTTTCATTCAACGTTATGGGATTTACGTTACTTTACTTTTCGCAAAAAATGCAAATGCTATCCATTAATTTCTTCCAAATTTATTTAAGGATTATTATTATACAAAAATTTGATATTTGAAGATTTAATTTCTTTTTTTCTTTTTTCCTTTTTTTAAATTGAATCTCATAAAATGTTTTGCGGGTTTTTTTTCTTTAATTGAAATAGAATGTATGCTTATTATAATATCAGTAAAACCTGTATAAGACGGATAGGTTTACACGGGTTTTAATGTATATATATATATTTTTTTAAATTAGCTTAAAATAGGAGAAAATTTAACATAAATATTTTAAGTATTAAAAATTGTTTTAAAATTAAAAAAAATATTTATGATTTTCTCGATATTTATTTCGCTTTGTATATTTTTTTTCTGGTTTATCTTTGATATAAAAACTCGCATCAGACGAGCTTTCAAAGTACATTGATTTCCTTATATCCTTTCATCTTAACAAATAATCGATGAGAAGCAATCAATCAGGGGAATCATCAACGCATCTTCTATAGTCTTATGAATGGAAGGTAAAGAAAACTAATCTTCTCTTACAAACAGGGTCTTTGTCATAAGGAGGCTTTGGCCATCTTAATAACGTTGCTGCTATGCCATTCGATAGCCGCTTAGTCCTATCACTATCTATCATCATCATCATTCCTGCTGATGAATGGTAGATGCTCTTTCCTCGATACCACTACAAAATCATCAATGAAATGTCCTCGGAGAGAAGTAAGATACTGTGATCGAACCCAATTTAGTTATTAGCATGGAGTGCAACTATTACAGGCTGCCATAGAAGAAGGAAATGACACATCTAATGGAAACCTCGAACCGTGATCAACTTGTCAGCAACCAGTCGTTACCACAAAACTGATGGAAATAGTGGCTTTTGTGCACCACCCACAGTTTTCTTCTCCCTTAAGAGATAAAAAATAAGCTGAGATAAGATATGTTTCGGCCGTTTCCTTCTTTTGTGTGAATTTATATTTGTCATAAGTTTAACTTCCTCCTTTTCATAAGCTTCTTATACCTCTCCGGGGTAGTTGTGAGTCATAATTAAAATCATTATAAATTTTTCCTCAGAATACATTTTTTATACAGGAAAAAAAAGAGCGCAATGATTCATTCTTTAGTAAAAAGGGCTTTGATTAAAAGACATAAGATTAATTTTATAAATTAAATTTTTATTAAATATTCAAATAAAATCTAGAGATGTATTTTATCTGTAAAATACGATTGGTATCTCCAAAAGTTTTCCGAAGGAGATATGAAAATAGTTTCTGATTTTGTCATTTTTTATTATATCCATTATACTGACTCTAAATGCATAAAGTCAAAAGCCCGACTACTATATATAGAATTATTTTAAACTCTTAATGATTATTTAACGATCTTAAGAATGATAAATTCAGAATAGATATTATTTTAAAAGATTTTTAAATCACTTATAAGCAATTTTATATAGTTTTTAAATGGTGAATGAATNTTGTCATAAGGAGACTTTGGCCATCTTAATAACGTTGCTGCTATGCCATTCGATAGCCGCTTAGTCCTATCACTATCTATCATCATCATCATTCCTGCTGATGAATGGTAGATGCTCTTTCCTCGATACCACTACAAAATCATCAATGAAATGTCCTCGGAGAGAAGTAAGATACTGTGATCGAACCCAATTTAGTTATTAGCATGGAGTGCAACTATTACAGGCTGCCATAGAAGAAGGAAATGACACATCTAATGGAAACCTCGAACCGTGATCAACTTGTCAGCAACCAGTCGTTACCACAAAACTGATGGAAATAGTGGCTTTTGTGCACCACCCACAGTTTTCTTCTCCCTTAAGAGATAAAAAATAAGCTGAGATAAGATATGTTTCGGCCGTTTCCTTCTTTTGTGTGAATTTATATTTGTCATAAGTTTAACTTCCTCCTTTTCATAAGCTTCTTATACCTCTCCGGGGTAGTTGTGAGTCATAATTAAAATCATTATAAATTTTTCCTCAGAATACATTTTTTATACAGGAAAAAAAAGAGCGCAATGATTCATTCTTTAGTAAAAAGGGCTTTGATTAAAAGACATAAGATTAATTTTATAAATTAAATTTTTATTAAATATTCAAATAAAATCTAGAGATGTATTTGATCTGAGTTTTTTTCCTACTTAGATTTAATTATAATAAGAGCAATTTGTGTGTACAGTTTGATGAATAAACGAAACAAGACCATTCAAGAAACACTTAAGTTTTTATTTGAAACGTTTTTCAGACTGTATGTTTGTCTTCCTGCAAAAAAAAAAAAAAAAATATAGAAAAATACTAATTTGAAAACAAAAAGATATGTTTTTCAAGCCGTTAAAATTTTTTTATTTTAAATATTTGTTAAATTACTTTATTAATTAAAAAATATAAATAATCTTTCATTAATTAAATATTAAAAACGCAAAAACACCATAATTTTGTTAGGTTAAATTAGATTAAAATTCGTTAAAAACAATTGGAAAAGTAATCAATATACAAAAATAAATTCACATAAACTAATAATTACTTGAATAATAAAAGAATAAATTGATTAATTTATGTTTAGATGATTTTATCTGTGATGTTCCTCTCCTCTCTTTATTCTACTTTTAGAAGGGAGACGTTTCAATCAAAGAGGCAATTGAAGAACATTTTGCTTTTCGAAGATATTCGTTTGACTTTTAGCATGATACATATTCAGGAATTTTATCAAAAAAAGAAATGAAAGATAAAGAGGGAGAGTGGGAGGGAGCGAAAAAGAAGAGTCAATATAACAGTTGGTATGAGACGATGAAGTTTGGAAACAAGTCAATGCACTGTATTCTCCGTCTGCAGCACGCTCTACGAAGATATCCATCTGCAAACCTTTAAGGGAAGTGCCACTGTAGCTTATATCGGCTTATTGGTCGTCATTATGTGAATGGAATGTGCGATACGTGATTCAACTACTTTCGCTTCAACACTTTTCGTAAACACAAAGCTGGAGATAGCGCACAGATTGGAAGTTGCTTATCTTCCTGATATATACAAACAGTAAGTCGATAGAGGTATTTCTCAGAACTTTTCAGAATTGAATTTATTTTCTTATTGCTTATAAAAAGTATGTAAGTTTGAAAATTTCCAAATACGTTATTTTCTTTCATATCTTTCTTTTTCTTCTTTTTTTATTTTATTAATTTTATTTATTGAAGTTACGAATTTCCAAAGATTTTGTTGGAAAAATTCTCAAACTTCAAACCTGGTAAGTTTCAATTAAGAAAATTTGTTCCTGGAAAGTTTTATGTTCTTTCCTGAAAGATTTTTGTAAATATTTTTAAATACTTCATGCTCTTGAATAAATATTCACCCTCCTGACTCATCTAATTCACGAGAGTTGCCCATCGTCACAAGTATAAGATTAGATTTCTTCGACACCGTTGAGGAAACATACGATTTATACAATCAGATAATTGTCTCAATCATCTCCAGCATCATCATTAACCTTGTTTCTCTTCCTTTCAAATACACAGTCGATACAATTTGGGTAAAGTAAGGACTATCCAAACTTCATTTACAGCGGTTACGTCGGTACAGTACGTTCACTACGAATTTAAAGATGCATTTTTTTTCTTTAAATCTCCATAGATGCGTATTATACACGAAGCCTGTAGCCTATATATTCTACATTCTAAGATAAGAACTATAAACATAATTTTAGCCTTTCAAAGTTGAGAAGAGTAAAATTTTTCCATAAAATTCAGAAAATTAAACATACTTTTACATCTTTAAAAATATTTTATTTAAATAATTCATAGAAATTTAACTAATTTTAACTCATAAAAGTAATTTATTCATTCACTTGACTCTTGAAAACAAGCAATAATTTTGTTGAAATTATAAGGGAAAATAAATTTCTCTTAAAAATTGTTTCTTATACAGTTAGTTGCTTATATTTATTAATAACTTTTAAAAAAAATTCAAAAGGAATTTCATGAGTATAAAGATTTCTAACATAGACATTAGAGTCTTTAATCGAAAATAAAACTTTTCACATACATGATTGTCTTCTTTATAAAAGAGAGAGAAAAAACCTGATAATGTTACTACACGAAAATACTATTCTACTTGATATAGATTTTATTTTAAAGAGTTTTTGGGAGGAGAATAACTCATCTTTCAAGTATAATAGGAATTTTACGTGTTCGAGTTGTAACGTTATAAAAATATTTCCTGGAAAAATTTATGCATTATAATATAATTTTAAAAATAAGAACGTTAGCGTGTCTGTACTTCATGTTTGCAAAAATGTGTAAAAGCTTATTTTTATAATGTAATTAGGATTATTTTATTATTATTATTATATTTAAACTGTGACTTTTAATGTATATGATGTATGAAAGCCGAAGCTCTTTAAACGTATTTAAGTGCTAATTTAAAAATAATTTATTTAAATTTTAAAATAACATTTAGTTTAAATTAAAGGAAACATAATATACTCCGTTATTAAAGACATTTTATATAAAATATTATATATAAATATATAATTTTTTTTAAATCTTAAAGCATTTTTAATATAATCCATAATATTTTATGCAAGTATTTTATTATTTTATAAAAGAAATTTTAAGAGAAAAATCCATTAATAGATGCAATAATGAGGAAAATCGATTATTTTCGTTTGTTTGCAGCACTCCAATCCAATTTATTCAATTTAATTGTTTGGGCATGTGAAAAATCATTACCAACATATTTATTAGATAAAAATCTATAATAATTACACAGAAATTATATGAAATTGTTTATCACGAAATTAGATAAAAGTTTATTTTGTTAAATAGTAAAATCAATTTTGTTTCGTTTTCTAGAAATCATTTGAAACAAAATACGATTTTGTTCTCTGTCTTGAAATTTTTCTTTTATAAATAAAGTATTAAAGGATAAATCTTATAAATTTTAACAGATAATTAAAATAAGAAACTAATTAATGAAATGAATTATCTTAAAACTTAAATGTTGACTTTTAAATTCGGATTTTTCCTATTATTATGCCTAGTTTTAGCATATTTACAGCTCAACTTTACAGTAAATTGTTACACATTTATGTTCTTATTTTCACAAATTAAATAATTAAAGTTACAAAATTGTTTTTCTTTTATTTATTTATATTTTATAAACTATTTATATAAAATATATATATAAGAAGANTTAACAATTAAATCAATACTGAAAGGAAAAAAATAATAAATAAAAAATATTACACAGGGAAAAATAAAATAAAATATAGATATAAAAAATATTTTTAAGTAAAATTTAATATTAAAAGCGTTATAAATTAATTAATAAGCTTTTAAATATCTAACTACAGAAAAAATATATAAATATATAAATTAAATTTAATATGAAAACTTTTTATTGTCTTTAGAAAATAAAGGTAATAATAAAAACATTTTCATATTAAATTGAAATTATATATTAATTTTTTAATAATTGTTTGTCTATGAATCTTCCAACCTGTGGTTCGCAGGCTCTGTGAGTTTTCAATGTTATAAGAAAACTTTCAAGATTGGTTTCGATAATTACTCATATTTTAACTGATTTAATAAAATAAAATTTAGTGGTATGCATTAATATCTCTACATATAACTGAGAATAAGATACAAGTAAAAATATATAATTAATAGTTTAATTATTCTACATTAATTTATGGGATAAAATCACATTCATGATCTTAAGGAATTATTGAAAACATTTGAGAAATTTATTAATTTTAAGATTAAAATATTATTGAATTATAAACGTGTAAAAAATACAAATTTAATTATCAAAAAACTTGAAAAATAAACAAAAGTAAGATTTATCTTTAATTATCCAACATATATCTTTTCACTTACAAATTTTTCTACGTATAATAATTGTTTGTAGTTTTCATTCTTCTATAAAAGACGAAGAATTGAAAAAGTTTGCTTACTTACAAGCCTTTAAATCTGTATTTTCTTAAAGGAAACAATATAAAAACTTATATAATTCTTCTCTCTCTTGCTATTAACTCTTATAGCTTTATTTATTATGTTTACTGGCTTTAGACTTTATTATTCTTTTTATCGTGTTCTTAATTCTCGATCTCTTATTTTCTTTTCTTCTCATTAATCCTTCTGTTGTTCGCCTTTTTAAAAACATTTAATTGATCTTACTTATTTACTCAACATTCACACATATTTTTTCTTTTTTTTATTCTGAATTAATTGTATTTTCTTACAGTTTATTTTTTTTCTAGTATCGATTTTTTTTCTATATTAATTATCTTCATAAGGTTAAGAAGAAGAAATATATATATAAGTTTTCATTTCTAGACGATAAAAAATAAAATTTATATAAAAGGCCAATATGACCCATATACTAACTATAAGAAAAGTCTGTTCCTCCTTATCTGTCAAAAACAGAACTCAATCATAAATAACTAAAGAGAATTTAAACTTTTTCCAGTTACTTGACATTGACAGAAGGGGAAATTTATATATTTCGACCCCATTTAATAGAAACTTACGTTTTAATAACTAAAGACAAGCCATGTATTATTTAAAGACCTAAAAAAAAAAAGAGAATTTCGAGTTAACCATTTGATTCGATCATTTAAAAAAATATAAGAAAAAAAATTGTAAAAAAATACTAACATTCAATTTCTGCGTCAGTAAATAATGGTTTATATATTTTTTTTCCTTGTTTTTTGAGGAAGTTATGACGTATTTTTGACTAGTTCCGAAATAAAGTTTTGATGGCTAAGACAGCAGATATGGTGTATTTTTTAGTCGATATTTTCATATAAAGAAACAGGTCGTGCATGCTACAATACATAGAGTCTACTCGGTTCGATTTTACCTCAGTCTTGTAATAAAACAAGACTTTTTACGGTTATTGTTCTAGAGTTCTTGGCCGTCACTTGGATATAACGATCGATCGACTATTGATTACTGTTTAGTCAGCTGGCTTTGCTTCTCACTCTTAAATTATTCATTATATTAACTTATGAATGTGCAGTCCTCTTTAGAAATTATCTTAAATAGTGTTTGATTTTTTCTACCTATTGGATTCATAGTTTCGAGCATCGTACAGAATCTAGTTTCTGTAAAAATCTTTAGAAATATGTTTAAAAATGACGACAAGTGCGAAAATAAAATTTTTTCAGTGAAAAGTAATGCTTTTTATGAAGAAATTATTCATATCAACGCATTTTTAGTAAAAAAGAAAATTAAGAAGGTCCCTGAAGATAAGAAGGATCAGTGATGAGAGAGGATGATGCAAACATCAATAGGAAAAAATAGAAAGTAAAACCATCAAAAATTTATTGTGACATCGTCATAATGCCGGGCTGAGATTTGAATTATATTTTTAAAATTTATTTTAATTTAAAATATATATGCTCCCCTTCTTCAAATTAGTAATGTTTTGCTCCTGAACATCATACTTTTCACAACCGAGTCGTGCCGGTCGTTTAACTCCTTTCAGAGGAAATCTTTGAATTAAATTCATGTGACTTCAGGTTTATATTAGAAGTTTATATACAGTTAATCCGGGCCTTCTGCCCTTCAGATATGAATATCTCAGATTTCATTTATTTAACTTTGTTCTCGAGATTAAAGAAGGACAGACAAACGAACAGATGGACGACAGTGAGAATTCATTTTTTTAAATTGCAGCCTAATAAGCAGAATGAATGATATTCGAATAAACAAGTATGCAAACAATGAATAAGTGAGACAGAATTTGCATTTATACATTAATTAGTGACAAAATTAGCAAAAATATTTTATTACAAAATAATTTTTTCTAGAAATTAATTAATAACAGTTGTAAAATTGGCTTCATCGCTTCTTTAAACCCTAAGAATTAGATAAACTTGAAAAAAAATTCAAATTTTTGACGAAAGTAGATCCACAAGTGACGAAAATACACATATTCAGAGTGATGTTAAAATCCAGAATTTTCAATTCTTAAAATTAAAGCCAATTTTATAATCTTTTATAATATGTAAATCACTTTACTATTATCTAAATATAGTTATATCACAGTAGTTTCGAAGTTTATCTATAGAGAATTAATATATTAACTCACTATAGTTAACTCTGCTGTAAGCAAAGGTGTTGATCTCAATACCAAGGGTAATGATAATAATATTCTCTTGCACTCTACGTATACAGAGTTGGAAATTATGATAATCAAAATTTAATTTATTACATCTAAATTTATATATTAAAATTATACGTATTAACTAGACTTTAAAATAATATTTAAACAATATACAATGTGTTTAATGGTTTTTGAATATTTAAAATTGCCATTTTTAACTTTATTTATACCATTTACATCAGCAATTTTTCCTTATAATTAAAGGAAATTTTTAAATTTCCTACTTAATTAACTCGCTATAAAAAAACAAACATTTAAAAATACTTTATAAAAAAATATTCTCAATATTTTGATTAAAAATAATCAAAACTTAATTTTTTTTATCGAATATTTGATTATAAAAATCGATATTAACAAAATAAAATAACAACGAAACGATAAAAATCTATTAAAATAACATTATTCATCGATATTTTAATCTAACTTACAATCTTTCGATTCCTTATTAAGAACAGATTGCTCCCGAATAAAAAAATTTTTAAAAAATATATAGAATTTTGTAAAATATATCACATAAGATTAACTTTTACAAAAATTTATTTTAAAAAGCATAAATAATTATTCAAATAATAGTAAAAAAAATATATATTTTCTAGCGAGAAATCTTTTGAAGAAAAATATATAAAGAATAAAGAAACGAATGATGAAAGCAGAAAGGCAATTTTTCCAAGAGAAATTGGGGAAGGGGGGAAAAAAGAAAAGAAAAGAAAAGCGATACCTGTAGTAATTAGCCTTGTATGAGTTTTAAAAATGAGTTTTTTGCCTCTTTCTTTCTAATAAAAGGAAAAGAAAAATCGGCTTTGGCTGATAAAGGGCTGGTTAATTTTCATCATCTTTTACTACAAGACCGATGGAATAGAAAAACCAATAAAAACAAGACCAAATCGAAGTTAATGGTTGCTAAATTAAGTATCAAACACAGTAGTTGGTCTTTACTCTTTTAACAAGATATTCTATGCTGTTTCTACCACTCTTCTAACTTCCTTACTCTTTAAAAAAAAAAAGTGTTACAAATTTAAAAATATTTTTATAAAGACTAAAGATTCTTATTTATTTTATATCTTAAAATAGCAAAACATGGCTCGTTTTTTTAAAGTAAATCGAAGAAAACTGTGCATTTAATAATGAAAAGTTCGAAATTATATTATAAAAATTTGAGAGAAACATATAAAAAAATTATATTTAGAGATTTCTAAAGTTATGTTTTATTTAAGAAATTCGCTTCTATGTTTCATGAATTTTGTCGTATAATAAATTGTATTTAACGTAGTGTACTATGAGTGAATAATTGAGAGAAACAAATGGTGGAAATGTAAAAATGAAATGAGTATTTTGTAAGGTCTTGTAGTGATTCATAGTCGAATATGGTGTCCGTACCAGATGGACAGAAATCATGCAAACACACTATTATAGAAAATTTGCGGTTTTCATACCGGTTTGGGGGTGGGGATTGAAAATTGGAGGAGTGAGTCATCTTTTTGTCTCTCTCTTCTCTCTTTCTCTCTCTCTCGCTTCTGACGAAATTTATAAAGTAGAGCATTTATCCAACACTTTGCTGTGATTGGAGTGTAAATGCGTCACTTGTACTATACTTTTCTTTCCTCCTCATTACTAAAACATGTTAAAACGTATGCGTCAGAATTTGGGGTGTGTTCGATTTGTAACTATTTATGGGAGAATTCACGTGACCGATTAAAATGCTTTACCTTTGGGACGATGCAGGTGATCGTGCATTATTTTCTGCACAACTATTAACTGTTTAAAAGCATGCTGCTAGGGTAATAAAAACGTGTAAAGCGTCTAGCGTGATCGATGTTATCAGAGAAGCAAATCATGTAACTCGGCAGAAACATGCCGAAGCACTATTATAGCAAACATTATGACGTTATCAGAATAGTATAACAGCATGATTAACAAGTCTTTATTTTCATATATGTTAAAAATTCTATTTGATAATACCATATTTTAAAAAATATAACTTAAAATTGAAAGTAGAGAAAATATATTCAACGTATTAAATGGATAAAGAATTGTTAAAATTATACAAAAAATAAATCGAAAATTTTAACTCAAAACATAAATATTCCAGTAAAATACATGTTTCTTTTCATTATTCTGAAAAATCAAGAAATTTTTAAATCTCAATCATGAAGGAAAGAGATTTAAGAATAAGACCACTAAGCAGGCATCCATCTTCCCCCAGTAATAGCAATACTAAAGGAATTTAGTGGAGAAGAAAGAAAAATGTTTGGAGGATATAACCTTTCCATGTGATTTAAGTGAGCGAACATCCAAAGAAAAAAAAAAGAAAGGTCCTTAGATTCGGCCCATTTCTTCCATTTCACGTAGAATAGAAGGTTAAGTTTCATTATGATCAGCACAAGTCGTGTTCCACTTGGGAAATGAAGTGATGACACGTCTTGACAATGACGGGAACAATGACTGCGGGTCAGATAGACGTTACCTCTCTGATTGCGCCTTTTTCTGCCAAATATATCTCCCGAGATTAACGAACCATTTTGTATTTTGCCCTTTCCTACCTCCAATATTTCCTTCCGCTAGATTAATCGATGTAGTAAGCCTCTTTCTCCTTTGCTCTTCTCTCTTCTTTATCTTTTTCTTAAAGGATGCTGAATATTTCTAGGGATACATATATTTCTCATTCGTTTCTCGCTTACGTGATAAGAAGCTCTTAGTTATCTAACATTCATATGATGGTTTAGCATATCTATACGCCACCAAATGACTCAAAACATTGGATATCACGCAGCCACATGCAAAACTATCTGGTTACTACACATTCTCATAAATATACTTTTATATATTATGACAGGATTAATAGTTAGGATCATTCGTCAAACTCGAAACTTACTTTGATAGTTTAATAGACCATTTAAAAGAGTATAATAAATTTATTATGCATTCATAACAAGATTTACATAGTTTCTTATAAACATTTAATAATTCTTGTTTATGTAAAAGTTAAATTAAACATTAATTTATTATATAGAAAATATTTTTCAATTTCCTAAAATGACTTTCGGCCTATGATTAATGTCTTAATTTACTTTACCTTTTAACATTCGTTCTATAGAAAATACTTTAGAATAAACATGAACATGGAAAAATACTTTTAAAAAAATGATAAAAATTTCTACTTGAAAAAATATTTTATAAATGTTTTATTACGCTGTTGCTGCTACAAAATCATTTTCTCACAATTGATTAAAGCAATATTTTATAAAATATCGATTAAATAAGCTTTAAAAATTGAATTTTATATAAATTTATGAGTAAAATATCACATTTTTATAATTATTTTTAAAAATTAGTTTAGTAATTAACCAATGGAAACTCATAAACAATGTGTTCTATGCTTGACTAATAGCATATGAAGGCGTATTCGCCCGCAACAATTAGCGAATCTTGTAAGAGTTTGACAAAAAAAAAAAATGATGGTTATCTGTTTTCTCACCACATTATCTGGAGCAGTAAACATTTCACAGTAGACGAGTCACATTATTCTTTCTACCCTTTACTTGGACCATCCGATTTTTATTCATCCGTTGGATATGGTCGTTATACTTTTATGGCCTACTTAACCCCCTCTCTGTGAAATTTTACGGTGTTTGAAAAGCGCTCTACTTCTTCCTATGCAGGAATTAGTCGCTTCCGTGCTTGCAGATGAAGTGTAGTCTTCATTCGATACCGATTAGAGGAGCGAACTTCCTTTTTGCAGAAGGAAACAACATTAAAATATAGCTTATTTTGATTATTAAATGTATTGGTGTGTGTAATTTATAAATATCTTTACAGTAAGTAAAAATTCGATTGTTTAAAATGATTTTTTTTATATAACTCCTCTTCAATTTAACAGTTAAATTCAATAATTTCTCACTTATCAAGACTTAATTTTGCAATTACACAAGTTTCCAATAGAACCGATTTTCTTACTTAATCTTTCACTTACAACAGATGAATTTTTCACAAAGAAAAAGGAAAAGAAAATATAAATTTATAAATTAGACAATTTAAAAAATATATATGTAGATAAAATATCAAAAATAACAGCAGTTGATGATACTAAATGATTAATTCTACATAGATAATACCGATTCGATAATCGATGCTCCTTTTTTGCCAACATCAGAATTGATTTTTGTTTTCCTTCGCTTCCAGTAAACAATGTGAACTTAAGAAGCAAAAGGAAAATCAGATTAGTATCACCTGCTAGATAAATTTTACACACCTGTCTGAGTCGTGTAAAGCTCTAATGCTTCAGACTTAAATTCATTTAACAATCTGCAGTACAAATACGATTTAAATGTTAAATAACAGATACAAACTACGTAATTTCAACTGCAATTTTGTAATCTTATATATAAAAAAATCCATTCAAAAAGTCGAAAAAAAAAATCTTTTCTGTATTCATTAATTGCAAACGGATAAATTTTCAGACTTTTTTTAAATATAAAAATCATTTCTTCTTTGGTATTCAACTCGTTTGCTAGCGACGGTACACCAACTGAAGATTGCTTATTGTAGGTGTAATGAGGTTGTGCGTGAAGAGAACTTTCCCCAGTTCCCTCGGAAACAACGGACGTCTATTACTAAAAGCTACAACAAGAGGAGAGGAAACAGTTTCTCTCTTACAAGAATCACTTTTAGTTGGAAAGGAAATTCACAGCACGGGTGCAGCAACCTAGACGTTGGATCGATGAGTGAAGTGGGTGAAAGGTTAGAAAAATAGAAGCTCTAATGGGAAACTGGGAGATAGGACACTCCAACAACCTTGTCTGTCTTTGATGTGCAAATGAGGTCTTGACGGCCCTGATGCTGTCTAATTGCCTGTTCTATTATATGATTCCATTATTGGATGCACCAACAAACTCTTTTATTGGTGGTTCCATCAGGTTTCGATACGAAATAACTAAATGTGTTTTTACAAGATGAAAGTGGAGAGGTATCTTTTTGATTAACTTACCGTTATTTATATGATTTGGTCGAATATTTTATTTGATATTTTCTTTAGAAAGCCTTAAATAATCATTTTAGCTGGAGTTTTAAATATTAAAAAACTTTTTGAGCATTACAAACATCTTTTAAATTCCGAAAAGAATATTTCTTTTTAAATTTTCAATTATTTTGCTCTTCGGCAATATTCCCAGATACATTATCTCTATGGTCGAAAAACATCATCTTTTCATAATTGTACAGAAGAGCAGGACATCAAATTTAGAGTTTCTCTTCCGAGAACAGATATGTGCTATTTGTTCAATAAACAATAACAGTAAGCTCTTCACTTATCGTTGATAGCAAAGTCGTAAAGACTATTTATGATTTTCGTTTCGAACTGTTTTAATACAAAAAAACACCATCTCATTTCTGTTTACCTGCTTCATAAAATTGCTTCTATACGAAGATAAAAAAAAGAAGAAAAACAAATTTTTCAAAAGTCATTTATTAATATTGACTTGAAACATCTCAATTTAATACAAGCGAGATATTAAGTCTGAAAAAAAAATAAAAAAATAAAATTTTCTATCGGAAGGATTTAATTTCCTTTCTCTTTCTTATCATTTCAAAATAAAACTATAAAATAATATATTATTCTGATCTGAACGTTTGTTAAATGGAATATTTTTAAAATAATTATCAACACTTTAATATTTTTTTTCGTTTTTAACGATGTAAAAGTATCTAATACAAAAACGTATGAAGGAGCAATCCACATAACTAATAATTAATAAGGCACAGTTATATAAATTTAATAACAAAAACAATTATTTATTGTGACATCGTCACAATTCCGGGTTGCAATTTTTAATCATATTCTTAATTTATTTAATTTAAAATATATGTTCTCAAATTAGTAGAGGCTTGCTCCTGTACATCATACTTTTCCTGTTAGCAACAGAGTCATGCCGGTCATCTATGTAATTCCATCGAGGGAAAATTTTTGAATTCACGTGACTTCCGATTTAGACCGGAACTTCGTATATAGTTATTCGGTGCCTTCTACCCTTAAGCTTTCCACATCTGTTCTTGACTTTCATCTATCAAACTTCGTTCTTGAGATTAAGGAAGGACAGAAAGGGAATTCATAGGTCTACAATTTTTTCAAATTGCAGCCCAATAAATATATCGGTCAATATAAATATTTATAAAAATAATTTAAAATCAGTATTAAAAACATAATGACTTTGCTTTATTTTAATAGGATAAGAGCGATCCTCGTTTAGATTCGTCTTTGATAGAGCCACAAAGTTTTTGAAGAGGAAGAGAAAGACATTTGCGATTTTGTTAATTTTAATGAAAAATATGGTATAAATTTTTAAAATGTTATTGGATTTTATAATACAGTACTGAACATCGTAAATCATGTAGTGCAAAGTAAACTGACGAGGAGTTTATTTTACATTTTTACAGCATTACAACAATAGAAGTAATCGATAAATAAAGATCTCACAGTTTTCCGTTCATTTAGTAAGAAATTCTTTAAAAATTGGGAGATAAACTATTCCAAACAATTACTTAATTTTAAAATAATAAATTAGTAAGTTAATTTACGTTTAAAAGCCAATATATAATTTCATGTTACATTTAATCAAAATTAGATTCATATTCCTTAACGTTCATATATAAAATGTATAGAAAAATTTTATTTTGAATATTAATAAACTATTTATTTTTTGAGTCATTTCCAATTTTTTTAATAATAAGCTTCATAAACTGGAATATAAATTAATAAAATATTATTGCTGGAAAAAGCTAAAACTGTTTACATTTGTAATTTTTTTAATCAATAAAAATTAACATTGCTTTTAAGCAATTAGATGCGCTGAATTATTTTAATGAGCTTCTTAATTCTTAATTTATCAAAATTAAATATTTGACGTATCATATCAAATATCTTATGTAATATTTAATAAATTTCTTATGAATCCATAAGAAATTTTTTTGTAATGGACTCGTTATTCGGATCAGTATCCTGCTTCTTGCTTCTTCTCTTCATGGAGCTGAAGTATATTTAGACATGGTTTCGTTTAGGTGATGGAAAACTACCTTTAAACAAAAACTAATGAAAACACTTTCAATATTTTAAAAAAAGGCATACCAATCTTTAAGCACTTAAATAAAGCAATTGGCTAATTACTCGGTTGCTAAGTAAATTTTGATTTCCTTTGAGAATTTCACTTTCAATTGAACTATTTTTACATTCCACTTGAACGAAATTGCAATCAGCAATTGTTTTATTTGAATTTACGATTCTACAAAGTTTCGTATAAAGTTAATAGTCGTAGAAAAGAGGAATTTAAAGAACGAATTAAATAAAAATAATCCATCTGCATCTATTCAATTGTTTTCTTTTCAATTAATATTTTATTTTCGTGAGGTAAAGTTTGAAGAATGATGCAAAAGTACGTCAATCACGTTATATTCTCAATAATTCCATTTCTGTCCGCGGTAGAGAAGTAACTATCAATCATCATCACTCAGCCACATGGTGAGTAAGACTAGCCTTAGTTTACATATCAATTCTTCATATATGACAAGCAGGAAATCGAATCTATCAACATAACTTTTTTTAATAACCCCCCTTCAATTTTGGCAACTTCTTACAGGGTATAAATAACCGTTTTTATATTATTATTTTTTCAATTTTCCACTAATAATTTCGCTGGAATTTTTACACTAATATTTCATTATAAGGATTCAAAGTTACGCTGTAAAAATTCATTTTTCAACTTACATTTCAAAAATATTACATCGTATCTCAATTATTTTAATTTCAATATAATTCGTGGACTAAAATTCATAATTTTTTTTTTCAAATGCTTAAAAATCAGATTATGAGAAGTTGAACATTTACGCGTTTTTCTTAATTCTTTCTCAAATATCGAAATAAAAATATAATTTAAAAAAGAATTGCGCTTCATTATCAGTTGATCATTCGGTTACGATGACACAAGTAATGATTGCTTTCACTTTATCACTTAGTTGTAAATTTATTTCCAGTCTAGGAAGCATTGAAACGAAATTTCGTTAGGTGATGCACACGTAAGAGTGTCTCTTATCCCTGGATGTCACCCCTTCTACAGGGATGAAAGGAGTCTGTCACATTTAATATCGTGCTGTCACTTTGTTGAATACTTGTGATTGGTCCATTTACTTCAATTGTCTTCGGTAATGTCTCTACATGAAAAGCCTTTTCTGTTAGTTGTAAGCTAAGCCAATCTAACAAACGTACTCTTTGTCGCCTTGTAATTATGTAAAGCACAAGAGACATTGGAAAACCTCTCCCTTGACAAAACCAGATTTATCAAAAGAAAAATTTATCTATCATCTTTAAATCAACAAAATTCAATAAAATTTTAAGAATTTTTAAATATTTTTTGCATTAATTGTTAATTAATTCTATAAAAATAAATATGGAAAAATTTAAGAATAAATTTCCTATTAGATAATTTGAAATTTGAATTAATTTTAAATATAATTTTTTTTATTTGTTTTAATTTATTGTAACATTATTTATGTATTGTTAATTAAGTTCAAAACTTTAATTCATATTTGATAGTTATATTTTATATGAAACTCCGCAAAATATAATGGAATATGTAATAAAAATATGATAAAATATTTTAAGAAAATTAAATTAAAACTTTTTTAAAATTAAAATTAAAATATAAACGAATAAAACTTGATATTGTAGACAATGCCCTAAGAAAGAATAAGTACTTAAACCCCTACAGTTACAAACTTTGAATAGCTATAGAAAAATACATTCACTAACGAAAAAATAATAGGAACTTTTAGCATTGTAAAATAATCCTTTTACCAAAAAGGAAATTTATGTGGTATATTATGCATAAAAGCAGCAAAGATACTTATCTTTATCCTACCTGTTACCTTAGTAGAAGTTTTAGCTTTTGACGGCAGGGACCAATCGTGCTTTTGTAACATAAAGTAATAGGTAGACTTTAATGCGAAATTTTGAAGAACTACTGTATTCTGATATCCACTAAGATCATGTAAATTTACCACATTTCAAGTGTAGGAATTTCAAGTGCAAGATGAGCTACATATCCAAAGCTGTACCTAAAGCATTATTGCCATAATAAAATAACGAAAAGATGGAAAATTATGATATTCTACGTTTCCCAAGTGTCCAATTATAACATGTGTGCGAGGGTCAGATAAAAGGACCGAGACTGAAGAAAGCACACTTGAGACTCATAAGAACCCTTCTTCTTCCTGACTTTGCAATGAAGGCTAAATTCTAAACCCCTAATGTTTTTTTCCTTTAGAGTATACACATAAATAAGCAGAAAAAGTATATATATATATAAGAATAATACCTAGACACAGAGAGAAAAAAACAGAAAATGTTTAAAAAGCATTTATTCCCTTCCGAAACATCCCAAACTGTTCTTTATTTTCTTTACCAGATGCTACGCTTTTTCTTTCTTTTTCTCTTCAAATTTTCCTGTAATTTTTTTCCAAACTATTTTAGTATTAGTTTTAACATGGAGTTGGATAACGTGAGATTATAAAGATATTAAAATAATTATTGTATTTTGGATCAANAATTCCATCGAGGGAAAATTTTTGAATTCACGTGACTTCCGATTTAGACCGGAACTTCGTATATAGTTATTCGGTGCCTTCTACCCTTAAGCTTTCCACATCTGTTCTTGACTTTCATCTATCAAACTTCGTTCTTGAGATTAAGGAAGGACAGAAAGGGAATTCATAGGTCTACAATTTTTTCAAATTGCAGCCCAATAAATATATCGGTCAATATAAATATTTATAAAAATAATTTAAAATCAGTATTAAAAACATAATGACTTTGCTTTATTTTAACAGGATAAGAGCGATCCTCGTTTAGATTCGTCTTTGATAGAGCCACAAAGTTTTTGAAGAGGAAGAGAAAGACATTTGCGATTTTGTTAATTTTAATGAAAAATATGGTATAAATTTTTAAAATGTTATTGGATTTTATAATACAGTACTGAACATCGTAAATCATGTAGTGCAAAGTAAACTGACGAGGAGTTTATTTTACATTTTTACAGCATTACAACAATAGAAGTAATCGATAAATAAAGATCTCACAGTTTTCCGTTCATTTAGTAAGAAATTCTTTAAAAATTGGGAGATAAACTATTCCAAACAATTATTTAATTTTAAAATAATAAATTAGTAAGTTAATTTACGTTTAAAAGCCAATATATAATTTCATGTTACATTTAATCAAAATTAGATTCATATTCTTTAACGTTCATATATAAAATGTATAGAAAAATATTATTTTGAATATTAATAAACTATTTATTTTTTGAGTCATTTCCAATTTTTTTAATAATAAGCTTCATAAACTGGAATATAAATTAATAAAATATTATTGCTGGAAAAAGCTAAAACTGTTTACATTTGTAATTTTTTTAATCAATAAAAATTAACATTGCTTTTAAGCAATTAGATGCGCTGAATTATTTTAATGAGCTTCTTAATTCTTAATTTATCAAAATTAAATATTTGACGTATCATATCAAATATCTTATGTAATATTTAATAAATTTCTTATGAATCCATAAGAAATTTTTTTGTAATGGACTCGTTATTCGGATCAGTATCCTGCTTCTTGCTTCTTCTCTTCATGGAGCTGAAGTATATTTAGACATGGTTTCGTTTAGGTGATGGAAAACTACCTTTAAACAAAAACTAATGAAAACACTTTCAATATTTTAAAAAAAGGCATACCAATCTTTAAGCACTTAAATAAAGCAATTGGCTAATTACTCGGTTGCTAAGTAAATTTTGATTTCCTTTGAGAATTTCACTTTCAATTGAACTATTTTTACATTCCACTTGAACGAAATTGCAATCAGCAATTGTTTTATTTGAATTTACGATTCTACAAAGTTTCGTATAAAGTTAATAGTCGTAGAAAAGAGGAATTTAAAGAACGAATTAAATAAAAATAATCCATCTGCATCTATTCAATTGTTTTCTTTTCAATTAATATTTTATTTTCGTGAGGTAAAGTTTGAAGAATGATGCAAAAGTACGTCAATCACGTTATATTCTCAATAATTCCATTTCTGTCCGCGGTAGAGAAGTAACTATCAATCATCATCACTCAGCCACATGGTGAGTAAGACTAGCCTTAGTTTACATATCAATTCTTCATATATGACAAGCAGGAAATCGAATCTATCAACATAACTTTTTTTAATAACCCCCCTTCAATTTTGGCAACTTCTTACAGGGTATAAATAACCGTTTTTATATTATTATTTTTTCAATTTTCCACTAATAATTTCGCTGGAATTTTTACACTAATATTTCATTATAAGGATTCAAAGTTACGCTGTAAAAATTCATTTTTCAACTTACATTTCAAAAATATTACATCGTATCTCAATTATTTTAATTTCAATATAATTCGTGGACTAAAATTCATAATTTTTTTTTTCAAATGCTTAAAAATCAGATTATGAGAAGTTGAACATTTACGCGTTTTTCTTAATTCTTTCTCAAATCTCAAAATAAAAATATAATTTAAAAAAGAATTGCGCTTCATTATCAGTTGATCATTCGGTTACGATGACACAAGTAATGATTGCTTTCACTTTATCACTTAGTTGTAAATTTATTTCCAGTCTAGGAAGCATTGAAACGAAATTTCGTTAGGTGATGCACACGTAAGAGTGTCTCTTATCCCTGGATGTCACCCCTTCTACAGGGATGAAAGGAGTCTGTCACATTTAATATCGTGCTGTCACTTTGTTGAATACTTGTGATTGGTCCATTTACTTCAATTGTCTTCGGTAATGTCTCTACATGAAAAGCCTTTTCTGTTAGTTGTAAGCTAAGCCAATCTAACAAACGTACTCTTTGTCGCCTTGTAATTATGTAAAGCACAAGAGACATTGGAAAACCTCTCCCTTGACAAAACCAGATTTATCAAAAGAAAAATTTATCTATCATGAAGGAGCAATCCACATAACTAATAATTAATAAGGCACAGTTATATAAATTTAATAACAAAAACAATTATTTATTGTGACATCGTCACAATTCCGGGTTGCAATTTTTAATCATATTCTTAATTTATTTAATTTAAAATATATGTTCTCAAATTAGTAGAGGCTTGCTCCTGTACATCATACTTTTCCTGTTAGCAACAGAGTCATGCCGGTCATCTATGTAATTCCATCGAGGGAAAATTTTTGAATTCACGTGACTTCCGATTTAGACCGGAACTTCGTATATAGTTATTCGGTGCCTTCTACCCTTAAGCTTTCCACATCTGTTCTTGACTTTCATCTATCAAACTTCGTTCTTGAGATTAAGGAAGGACAGAAAGGGAATTCATAGGTCTACAATTTTTTCAAATTGCAGCCCAATAAATATATCGGTCAATATAAATATTTATAAAAATAATTTAAAATCAGTATTAAAAACATAATGACTTTGCTTTATTTTAACAGGATAAGAGCGATCCTCGTTTAGATTCGTCTTTGATAGAGCCACAAAGTTTTTGAAGAGGAAGAGAAAGACATTTGCGATTTTGTTAATTTTAATGAAAAATATGGTATAAATTTTTAAAATGTTATTGGATTTTATAATACAGTACTGAACATCGTAAATCATGTAGTGCAAAGTAAACTGACGAGGAGTTTATTTTACATTTTTACAGCATTACAACAATAGAAGTAATCGATAAATAAAGATCTCACAGTTTTCCGTTCATTTAGTAAGAAATTCTTTAAAAATTGGGAGATAAACTATTCCAAACAATTATTTAATTTTAAAATAATAAATTAGTAAGTTAATTTACGTTTAAAAGCCAATATATAATTTCATGTTACATTTAATCAAAATTAGATTCATATTCTTTAACGTTCATATATAAAATGTATAGAAAAATATTATTTTGAATATTAATAAACTATTTATTTTTTGAGTCATTTCCAATTTTTTTAATAATAAGCTTCATAAACTGGAATATAAATTAATAAAATATTATTGCTGGAAAAAGCTAAAACTGTTTACATTTGTAATTTTTTTAATCAATAAAAATTAACATTGCTTTTAAGCAATTAGATGCGCTGAATTATTTTAATGAGCTTCTTAATTCTTAATTTATCAAAATTAAATATTTGACGTATCATATCAAATATCTTATGTAATATTTAATAAATTTCTTATGAATCCATAAGAAATTTTTTTGTAATGGACTCGTTATTCGGATCAGTATCCTGCTTCTTGCTTCTTCTCTTCATGGAGCTGAAGTATATTTAGACATGGTTTCGTTTAGGTGATGGAAAACTACCTTTAAACAAAAACTAATGAAAACACTTTCAATATTTTAAAAAAAGGCATACCAATCTTTAAGCACTTAAATAAAGCAATTGGCTAATTACTCGGTTGCTAAGTAAATTTTGATTTCCTTTGAGAATTTCACTTTCAATTGAACTATTTTTACATTCCACTTGAACGAAATTGCAATCAGCAATTGTTTTATTTGAATTTACGATTCTACAAAGTTTCGTATAAAGTTAATAGTCGTAGAAAAGAGGAATTTAAAGAACGAATTAAATAAAAATAATCCATCTGCATCTATTCAATTGTTTTCTTTTCAATTAATATTTTATTTTCGTGAGGTAAAGTTTGAAGAATGATGCAAAAGTACGTCAATCACGTTATATTCTCAATAATTCCATTTCTGTCCGCGGTAGAGAAGTAACTATCAATCATCATCACTCAGCCACATGGTGAGTAAGACTAGCCTTAGTTTACATATCAATTCTTCATATATGACAAGCAGGAAATCGAATCTATCAACATAACTTTTTTTAATAACCCCCCTTCAATTTTGGCAACTTCTTACAGGGTATAAATAACCGTTTTTATATTATTATTTTTTCAATTTTCCACTAATAATTTCGCTGGAATTTTTACACTAATATTTCATTATAAGGATTCAAAGTTACGCTGTAAAAATTCATTTTTCAACTTACATTTCAAAAATATTACATCGTATCTCAATTATTTTAATTTCAATATAATTCGTGGACTAAAATTCATAATTTTTTTTTTCAAATGCTTAAAAATCAGATTATGAGAAGTTGAACATTTACGCGTTTTTCTTAATTCTTTCTCAAATCTCAAAATAAAAATATAATTTAAAAAAGAATTGCGCTTCATTATCAGTTGATCATTCGGTTACGATGACACAAGTAATGATTGCTTTCACTTTATCACTTAGTTGTAAATTTATTTCCAGTCTAGGAAGCATTGAAACGAAATTTCGTTAGGTGATGCACACGTAAGAGTGTCTCTTATCCCTGGATGTCACCCCTTCTACAGGGATGAAAGGAGTCTGTCACATTTAATATCGTGCTGTCACTTTGTTGAATACTTGTGATTGGTCCATTTACTTCAATTGTCTTCGGTAATGTCTCTACATGAAAAGCCTTTTCTGTTAGTTGTAAGCTAAGCCAATCTAACAAACGTACTCTTTGTCGCCTTGTAATTATGTAAAGCACAAGAGACATTGGAAAACCTCTCCCTTGACAAAACCAGATTTATCAAAAGAAAAATTTATCTATCATCTTTAAATCAACAAAATTCAATAAAATTTTAAGAATTTTTAAATATTTTTTGCATTAATTGTTAATTAATTCTATAAAAATAAATATGGAAAAATTTAAGAATAAATTTCCTATTAGATAATTTGAAATTTGAATTAATTTTAAATATAATTTTTTTTATTTGTTTTAATTTATTGTAACATTATTTATGTATTGTTAATTAAGTTCAAAACTTTAATTCATATTTGATAGTTATATTTTATATGAAACTCCGCAAAATATAATGGAATATGTAATAAAAATATGATAAAATATTTTAAGAAAATTAAATTAAAACTTTTTTAAAATTAAAATTAAAATATAAACGAATAAAACTTGATATTGTAGACAATGCCCTAAGAAAGAATAAGTACTTAAACCCCTACAGTTACAAACTTTGAATAGCTATAGAAAAATACATTCACTAACGAAAAAATAATAGGAACTTTTAGCATTGTAAAATAATCCTTTTACCAAAAAGGAAATTTATGTGGTATATTATGCATAAAAGCAGCAAAGATACTTATCTTTATCCTACCTGTTACCTTAGTAGAAGTTTTAGCTTTTGACGGCAGGGACCAATCGTGCTTTTGTAACATAAAGTAATAGGTAGACTTTAATGCGAAATTTTGAAGAACTACTGTATTCTGATATCCACTAAGATCATGTAAATTTACCACATTTCAAGTGTAGGAATTTCAAGTGCAAGATGAGCTACATATCCAAAGCTGTACCTAAAGCATTATTGCCATAATAAAATAACGAAAAGATGGAAAATTATGATATTCTACGTTTCCCAAGTGTCCAATTATAACATGTGTGCGAGGGTCAGATAAAAGGACCGAGACTGAAGAAAGCACACTTGAGACTCATAAGAACCCTTCTTCTTCCTGACTTTGCAATGAAGGCTAAATTCTAAACCCCTAATGTTTTTTTCCTTTAGAGTATACACATAAATAAGCAGAAAAAGTATATATATATATAAGAATAATACCTAGACACAGAGAGAAAAAAACAGAAAATGTTTAAAAAGCATTTATTCCCTTCCGAAACATCCCAAACTGTTCTTTATTTTCTTTACCAGATGCTACGCTTTTTCTTTCTTTTTCTCTTCAAATTTTCCTGTAATTTTTTTCCAAACTATTTTAGTATTAGTTTTAACATGGAGTTGGATAACGTGAGATTATAAAGATATTAAAATAATTATTGTATTTTGGATCAAAAATTACCAAAAATATGCAAAAATTTTATCTTCGTTTTACTTTTAATTGAAGTTTTTAATACGAGAGATTACGTTTATTTTTTAAAAATATATTTCAAAAAATTTTTCATAATATTAGTTTTTTTAAAAAGAATAAAATTCTTTAAAATAATACGAAAAAATACTTTTAAATTAAAGAAAATTTTATGCATAATTAAGGAAAGTAATTCTAAAAAACCAAATTTTCAAAAATTATATATATATATATAAATTTAACAAGC
>NW_019385471.1:157358-163718 GCF_000671375.1 Centruroides sculpturatus | reverse complement strand
AATAAAATAAAATAAAAATATAGTTGTATAATAAAAGTATATAAAAATTTTTAAATATTTACATAAATAATATTTAAAATTGTAAATTATTAATATTTAACTTTATACTTGTTAATTTTTAAAATATTTTTAATGATATTAACTATTTCCTGATTGGTAATTTAATGAAATGAAATAATTTAAAAAATAATTATTTTAAATAATGAATGGATTTTTAATTTTTATTTTTATAAATAAAAGAATTCGAATTTTGTTGGTATATAATCTTTCTATTATCTTGGTGTCTTCCTATTAAGTAGAAAATTTGCGATTTTAAAAACATTAATTGATCTATAAACGGATCTGTTATGCTATTTCGGTATTTTGATCTTTGACATTTAAAGGTCAAGACTGTTGTGACTATTCTAAAGAATTTTTCTGGATCTGGTAGAGAAGGTTTTTCCGGTATAACTTCTAAATGATTCATTTTATTTTAAATCTAATTACACCGTTGGATTTAATATTTAAAAATGACTTAGAATGACGTGTCACTAAATATATGTTCCTATTTAAAATCTTAAAGTTACGATCGTTTTGACCTTTAAAGATCAAAGGTTAAAATATCAAAATTGTATGAATAAATGAAGCTTTTAATATTTATTCTGAAAGATTGAAATTTTTTTAATTGCTAAAATTAGCGATGTAAGCCCGAAACTGTCTTAATTATTATTATTATAATTATACAATAGTTGCAGTATTTAGTTTTTTTTTTAACATTTATAATTGTACAGATACTTATATTTACAAAAGCGAGAGGAAGAAGTAATAGATTCATCTAAAAAAAAAGCAAATTAAAAATGTGCATATTTGTCTTTTATTTATAAATATAATGTATAGTATCTCAGAAAATTTAAAACTTTATGAACAAACATCAAGTATGCTTCTAAAATTACGAAGATAGACGAGAAAAATATTGATGAAGACAAATTTTTACAGCTAAAAGATGGTTGTTTATCCTTTATAATATGTAAAATAAAAGATGAGGATGAAAAATTTTGATGTTCACACTGAAGTAGATATAGAAATAATATTGTTTATTTACCTTTTATCACGTTCCTGTGTTGTGTTTGATTAAAATTTATTATTATTTTTATTTTAAGGAACGGAAAATTCCTTAAAATGTCATTTATTTATCTATTTACAAGTAAGGAAGGATATATAATGACGAAGCTCATTAATGGGGTATTTATGTTCATCCCATAAACAAACAAACGTAAGAGATACCCCTAAAAAGATACACGAAATACACGAAGGGATACACGTAAAACACACGAAATACAATGATTATTAATATTTCATTAAGCATTCATTGATTTCAGTTGAAACATAAAATGTAAGCTGAAAAAATCAATTATTTTGCACATTCTGTATTGAACACGTTTCTAAATTGATCTTAAAGTGTATCCGGGATGTATAATTATATCAGAACCGGATTTTATCTGTAATTATATATAAAAATATCAATTTTTACCAATTCGCAATGCTGTTATTTTCAGAAGAATGAGAAATATTTGGGTTTTTTAAAACATAATTACACTATTCTCATTTATTCATATTAAAAAGATGCATATAAAAATAATAAAGATAAAGCATAAAGATAATTGTGATATTACAAGAGCATAACGTAGGATTATTGTTTAAGCTATTATCAATTTAAGCGAATTGCTATTATTAAGCAGCAATTTAACTAATAAGCGAATAATATGCAAAGCGTTAGCCTAATATAGCCATATATCTACCCAATAGTACACACTGATTACAATTGGGTAGATGTGTGGTTAACCATAATGTAAATGGTAAACAGATTTCTGACTATGGAATGGAATCCAAGTACAAATTCTTCAGCAAAACACCGAGCCCATTAGCACGTCAATGATTATATGATCTTCAACGTCACGATTAACTATATCTTTGAAATTTAATGGTTAAAATATTCATAATTTTATCATAAAATACATCTTTTTATATCAAAATCTTGGTATTTTCTTGAATACACAAGCAGTTTATATCGTGTTTACACTTTGAGTATTGTTTGCTTATTAAAGAAATTATTTAAAATGTTCACGAGCAATTCACCAATGTCTTACACGAATTAATTAAATATCAGGAATTTTTACAAGTTATTTGTCATTTAAATTTTACATCATAATAGGTAATGTAAGGAATTAATTAATTTCCTAATAGGAATTTTTGTGTAATTCTCAAGGCAATTGCGTAAGAAATAAAGATTCTAATCATTACTTCATAAAAATAAACGGAAAAAAGAATTTCATTGAAGAAATGTTGTTATAATTATTTCAAAAATTCATTTTTAATTAATTACTATCTCACATACTAGTTAATTATCTAACGCATACTAATATAACGTGTTATATAAACAATATATAACGCGTTAAGTGAAGTGGTGTTATTAACAATGAGATTATATACATATAGAGGGTGGCCCAGAAGTTAATTAACTGAGATATTTTTAAAAGTTTGAAAACGGTTTGGCCTAACTTATTACTCGTGATGCAATTGTTTCAATGAAAGCCATTAAATCACAAATTACTGAATTACGATAACAAGGAGCTACTCCAAATTGATTCTAACTGTTACTGAAGTAATCATAAAATATACCTCGGTTAAGTGACTTTTGCGCCACTTTATATACTGACAAATTGCAAAATAAAGTACTTGTCAATGCGCACTTACATTAAAAACAATACAATGTAGATGTGCACGTGACTTTTGGTCACCCTACAAAAAACCATACGTAATTTTCCCTAATTAGATTTACATATTATTTACAAAATTATTTATTGTATAAATATTTTCTATATTTAAAATATGTGTCTTCCTATTAAGTAGAAAATTTGCGATTTTAAAAACATTAATTGATCTATAAACGGATCTGTTATGCTATTTCGGTATTTTGATCTTTGACATTTAAAGGTCAAGACTGTTGTGACTATTCTAAAGAATTTTTCTGGATCTGGTAGAGAAGGTTTTTCCGG
Organism: Centruroides sculpturatus; assembly: GCF_000671375.1. Taxonomy (NCBI): domain Eukaryota; kingdom Metazoa; phylum Arthropoda; class Arachnida; order Scorpiones; family Buthidae; genus Centruroides; species Centruroides sculpturatus. The sequence goes on along the minus strand of NW_019385471.1, from coordinate 160,683 downwards.
TATAACTTCTAAATGATTCATTTTATTTTAAATCTAATTACACCGTTGGATTTAATATTTAAAAATGACTTAGAATGACGTGTCACTAAATATATGTTCCTATTTAAAATCTTAAAGTTACGATCGTTTTGACCTTTAAAGATCAAAGGTTAAAATATCAAAATTGTATGAATAAATGAAGCTTTTAATATTTATTCTGAAAGATTGAAATTTTTTTAATTGCTANTTTAATTGTATAAATCTATACTTATTAAAAATTTAAAACATTTTCTAAACGTTCTAAAAAAATCAAATAAAATTTTATAAAAAAATAAGATTCTTCCAAGACAATTTACATAGATATAAAGAAAAGAATATGGATTATTGCACTATTAAAAAGTAAATCTAAAAATAGATTTTGTTCCATTCGATAGATTTCTCTCTCCTGTTTAATTAGAAGTAGATTTTCGACAAATTAGTATTGAACGGAGTCAAAAGAAAAAGAATTGTTGTTCGGCAATAGCTTCATTTGCTTCAATTCCCATAAGTCTCAATGGGGTCACATTGGGAACACTAAACTCAACTTCTAACTAACTGGTCTTTAGGTTTATAATATAATTCATTTATAAAAGACAAAATAAACACAAAATCTCTTTATTAGTATCATTAATAAGTACCATTTATCTGTTTTTTTTTCTTGGGTATTCTTTACATGAACAACGAACAGGCTGCGGACAGACCAAGGACGAAGAAATAATGGAATAATTCTGTTGATAGTCTGATCCAATGTTTTCTAAAATACAATTGCGTAACTCGCTGGCCGAGTTACTCTATATCTGGAATTAATATTTTTTTTTTATTTTAATTTTTTCGGCATTGTCTTTCCTACAGGAGTACTCACATATCATTCAATCGGTCCAATCACAGTGGTTCTTCACGCACATCACAAGAATTTTATTTATCATTTACTTTTTATTTTTATTTATTTATTTATTTTCTTATTTTAGTCACTTGTCCCGATCACACGCACACACACGCACATTTAAAGTATTGCCCACTTCACCGCAGATATCGTTGTTAAGCGGCTTTTCTCTTTGACTTTAGGGAAACAGTCCATCTTGAAGATCCGATATCTTTTATTATTATGTGTTTTTTTTTTTTTCTTTAAATTAGGCACTGGGTTTTCCCGTCTCTTTTCTCGTGTAGGACGAGGAATTTTAAGATTCGGGGAGTGTGATAGATTCCTGTCACCGGACGAAATATAGTAATAGGGCGAGGAACATGACGTCAAGGGAGAGCCACCTCACTTGTGCCCCACCTTTTAACAGGTAGTCGCAGTCACCTTTAAGAGAAAAATAAAAAAAAACAAGCAAAAGATCGTTATAAAAATTTCATTATATATACATATTCTGCATATTATTCCCTAAAGTATCGTGTTTAACAATGTCTGAAGGCCGTAATCTATTCTCTTATTCTCTACAGACTCAATTATTTATGGTTTAAAATATGTCCATTCTTTAATAAGAAATTATTATTTTGTAAAAATCTGATTTGTATTCTGCTCAGATTACTACGAAATATAAAAGTTTATGTTTGTTATTCTATATTTTACGAAATTACACGCTAAAGTTATTAAACTGAAAAGGTAGTAAAGAGTTTTTTTGTTTTATTTTTGAATAAAACGACAAAATTCTTAGAGAAATAAAGAAAATTAATTTCTAAAAAGTTATAAAATCAAAGTTGCATTTGTAAATGAGAAATCTGCACGAGTCAGTGAAGCGAAATTGCGATAGTAAAGCAGTTTCACACCTAGTGATCACGTGGTTTGGGGAATGCAAGATTAAGCATGCGAAACACAACCTATGTGTCACCAGATCGTGTTATGGTCATCCATCAAAGTAAAGCAGTGATCTTCCGAGTAGAGTGATAGCTAACATAAACTAACACAACCAACTAATTAATAGCTGAAAGCCGAAAGCAACCGAACATCAGCATCAATTAATCCTTCAGATAATCTGCTACATCATCTTTAAATTGCTTCTACTAAATCTCAATCTCAAATCTTGTTCATTTAAATATTTATTCTTTAAAAATCATATTATTTAATAGATATTTTAAACAGAATATTTGAGTTTCTTTTTTTAATTTTTTTAAAAATAATATGAATTTATTCTCTTCATCAAATCCTCGCACTTAAACTTATGATATAAATAATTCAACATTTTCATTCTAAAGTAAATTCTTGTATTTTACTTTTTAACAATTGAGTTGTCAAATGTTGAAAAGTAAGAAGTTGTCTCATTGTTTAGAAAATGTCAACTTATTTTTCTTTAAACAATAAAATAAAAAAGCAACAAAGTCTTAATTGTCTCACTTGAAAATTGTAGAAGTAATCAAGTATCCAGCTGCACTGACAATGTCAAGAAACTCTTTACGATTTGTGTCATTGTAATAAATCGGAACATTAATTTTATTAGTTTTAAAAGTATAAAATCTGATTTATAAAAATCATATAACAATAAAAATTTACTAGAAAGAAAAATTTCCAATTTACCTGCGGCTGATATATTAAAGGTTAAATTCCCCGTGACACCGGGTGACACTGTTCTGTGGCATGTGTCATGAAGGCCGGATAAATGTGTCACCTTGTCGTTTGTCGAGTATACCTGAAACGATAGTGACCAAAAATTCGCATTATAAGAAACTCTAACTGACAATCTTATTCTTACTATTTCAATTGTGTTAAATTGTACTGTCAATACCATCTGACTTCTTACTTGACAAAGAGAAAGAATTGGTTGTGGGAATTTCTTCTTAGTTCAGTAATATCAGCTGTTATATTGAGATCAATATCTTTTTTTTCCTACCCCCTCGTCCCTTTTATCTTACTGGAAACCATTCCTTTTCCGAACTCAATTAATAACTGCTTGAGATCTCTTTCGTTATTGATAGTTGATTGATAAATGTTAAGAGACTTATTTTTCTTTTTCTCTTGATAATTTTTACTTATATAGCATCTATATTAAGTTTATAAAAGGATTTTTTTTACTTGAAAACTATACAAACTTCAATAAAGTGGCCAAAAGTTTAATATATAAGAAGTCAAACGGTAAATTTTTTTGATATTTACTTTATTAAATTTCTTACTGTCCAGTCAAAAATCGTTTTAAAAATCTATATAAAATCCATTAAAATTAAATTTAGATATTTGTGTATTAATTATAATTAAAAACATAATTTTTATACATTTTCCTTTATTAAAATTATTTTAAAAAATAATGAAAAAATTAAAATAAAATAAAAACATTTGCTAAAAATAAAAATTTTATTTCATTTTTATATATAT
>NW_019385471.1:110318-156515 GCF_000671375.1 Centruroides sculpturatus | reverse complement strand
ATATATATATTTATATTTAATTAATTTTTTTAAGTTTAAAGTTACTAATTAACTTTAAAATTACTAATTAAAATGATTTTTTAATTCAGTTTTTGTTATTTTAAGGTTATTTTAAGGCATTTTTATACGTTAAAATATGTTATACAAAGTTATTAGCTGCCATATATTTTATGTTTACACAGTTTAAATATTAAAACTGGATTCGAAAAATAATATTTTAAATCTCTATAATTGTATATTGTTTTATATAATATAGTACAATGTATAAAAATGCTTAAAATTAACTGAAATTCAAACATCTGAAGCACCTTATAATTAAAAATAGTAATAAAAAATAATTCGCATTATATTTAAGACATAAATTTAAATATTTAATCATAAAATAATTAGATAAATGATAAAATTACTCACAAAGCAATATTTCGCCCTGGAATTTTTTAATCCAGTAATCAAGTAACTTCTTCCATTTTCTTCCCAATTACCATGGCAATGAAATGCTAAATGAAAGATTAGCATATAATTTTAAATATGTAAAGAATATTTTTATTAAATTAGAAATAAAAATTGATTTTTCCCAGAATTAATAGAATGAAATTTATATTTCTTACTTTGAACATCTTTAAAAGAAGCGCACATGGTTAGAAATTCGAGTGTGTCGTGTGCTCGACATCCGACAACAACTGCAGTTGTTTCACGACACAAATCAGCCTTGACAATACTTGTTCGACCAGCTTGGACCCTCAGTCCGTTTGTCTCTACAATTCTTGGACATTTGCGGGCTGTCGGAGATCTCGCTGAAGAAAGAAAACAAAAATATACATAAATAATCCTGTAACTTATATATAAGAAGCATCATGTTTGATAGCTTTTCTTTATACACGTATCCTATAAATTGTAAAGCAAAATGATAAATTAAGTAAAAATTTCTATTATTATAAATAAATAAAAAATATGAGTAAAATTTTATAAAATTCTATTTTTATATATATATTTTTTTTTTATTCTTTTAGTAGTATGACATTTCAATGCAATTTTCCGAGCACAAATGCAAAAATCGCAATTTCTTTAAATCTTATCAAGGAAAGAAATTTTTTTTTTTTATTCTTTTCCCATCTCTCCCTGAACTTATTTCATCCTTTTATGCACGTCTATTATGCTTTCTATAGCCTAGAGATTTTTTCCATTATTTGAAGAATTTTGAAGTTTTGAAAAATTTAATTTTGGAATGTATTAGTTTTTTCCTCTCTTCTTCTTAAGTAATAGCATTTTGCCTATAATGTTTGCATTTTTGAATTTATGAAAATGCAAAATTATTCTTTTAACACTATATTTTTTTAATAATTTCTTTAGAATATAATGATACTTACTGATTAATGTGACGAATTCTGTGGACATGTCAGGGAGAGTTGGAGCACAAGCATCTTGTGGACGTCTTGAGAATCCTCCTAACAGAAAATTCACAAAAAGATGGAAATTATTAAATGATACTTAAATTAGTTGATATAACTTATGAATAAAGTAAAGTGTCTTCAAATGCAGTAATAATGTTTTATTCTCTCTCTCTTTCTTTCTTTTTTTTTTAAATGCCTCGTTTTGTCGCTTCCAACCTTTTAAGCCCAAACTTCTTTCGTGATGATGGTTCTGATGATGAAGACAAGTCCTTAATTGGCTTGCCAAGTCAAGAACACAAAGAATTTCTCTCTAACAAGGGAATCAAATAGCTTTTGGTAGTACCAAACGGCCAACATCCTCATCTCTTAACTTCACCATTAAAGGGGAAGAGTAATTTATAGAGAATGCAGTTTTTTTTATTGATTGTTTATAGTTTTTTCCCTTTACTTTTTAATTCTATTACTTTTAAGAATTTATTCTTAAACTTATCATAAAAATTACTTCTATTAAAAATATACGATTTTATAGGAAGACCACACTCTTAGGTTGTCCAACTCTCACTTTATGTTGTCGAAACTTTAAAAGTGTTGAAAAAGGGAATATAAACAAAAATTAAGTGAATAATATAGAAGAAAAAAGTAAAGAAAATTTTAAAATAATTCACGAAATCAAGTTACAGAAATAAGGAAAAAAAATTATGTGGTATAGAATAGGTTAAAGTTAGCGCAATATGAAAAGAACATGAGGCATACCTAATATAATATGCAGGGAAATAGACTTTGTCTCGAGACAATATGAAAAGAGAACATGACATGCACTTAGACGAAATGAAAGAAAATGTAAATCGAAGCCAAGATGAACCGAAACATGAAATGGAGTTAGCGCGGTATGAATAGAAATAGGATATGCAGATAACGCAATAGTAAAGTATAACTTATATATGAAGATAACAAGAAAGGAAATGTAAAGTGAACTAAAGCATCACGAAAGTAAACAAGACGAAACATAAATAAAATGGAAACACTTCCAAACAGAATTAATTAATTTAAAAAAAAAAAATTGTATTAATTCGATATGCTTTGTAACCGAGGAAAGATTATGGTGGCACCTCTGCAAACAATCCTTTCATTTTAACTTCACAGATCGAAGGAGGCCCCCAAAACGATTCGTCGTTACCAAGTTCTGGCGACTTGGCTGTATCAATCCTGCTATCACTCCTGGCAGTAATGACTGGAAGCGTGCTAGGAAACGTCGATGGACAGTATTGACCAGGGGAACTTATCGATCTGTCCTTACTGTGCAGTTTTAGGATGGCATTAGACAGACGAGCAGAAAAAGGAAAACTTTGGTTTCTACTGTAACCTGACTTTAATTGGAGATGTTACATTACTTGATGCATCGTTACATCTTTTACATTTCTAAACATCTTCTTTCTATAGCTTTATTTAATTTCAAGTCATTTTTTATGATTTTNAAAATTTGAACAGTTTTAATCAGCTTTATTATTAATGAAGTAACATATAGTACAATAGTTTTAAATAGACTAAATTTAGTAGAGATTGTCATCATGGATAACATATTTTGAAAAAATATTTTTCTACAGTCGACGGAACATTTAGATATTTGTTTAGTTAATTAAGAACAGTGTCTAGTCCCAAGGATTTCGGTCAGGAGATTGTTGACATGTACAGTACATGTACAGTTCCAGTCATTGTTCGAAGGTTTTATCCGTTCGATCACTCGTAAGCAAAAGAATATTTTGGTTGGAATAAATACTCTTACATATTAATATTAAAAAATAATTAAAGTTAAGAAAAAGTTTAAAAAAAAAATTCTGTTATAAAGTAAGCTCATAGAAAAAGCATTAATTTTTATTCCTCAATATATTGTTTTATATAGGCTAAACTTTATTATTATAATTATTAAAGTATAAAGATATTACGCTATAATTTAATTCAATTAGAGAATAGAAATTAAAAATTTTTCGAAAGACTAAAGCTGAAATCACCTTTGCTCTACAAGATAATTAACAATGTCCGAATATGTATTAAAAGAGAAATTAAAGCAATAAGATAAGTAAAAGGTAGATTACAGTTTCATAAAGTATGTTCAGGGACATGAAAATCGAACTGATAAAGACCTAGAATCGCAGCAGGGAGCAGATTCTTTTGAAGTAGAATGATTAAATCACCTTCTATTGGCACGTTAATTACGAGATAGGACCAGATAAAATTTCAGAATGTCGTAAAGTTGATTTATAAGTCTCGAGACAATTATGTCATTAATTATCAATTTAACATAATTAACTGGAAATATTTATAATAAATTCTTCTCTCTCTTTTTTTTATAATTATCAACCACAGATAATTTAATGATCAATTGCATTTCTATTGTATCGAAGATCAAATATTTTCTAGATGAAAAATTTCCTTTAAAATTTTATATTGGAAATATATTTTCAAAGAGTTTACTTGAGAATTTAGTGATTTAGATAAAGATAAATTCATTTTCTCGAACGGTAAACATGGTCGTAAGTTCATTTAAATCGATTTCATATACAAATTTGACAGATCTACAGCTTAGTTTTGATTCATAAATTGATAGAATATAATTATATTAGTTAAAAATTATCATCGAATTATATGAATATTTATTACAAAAAGAAAGTTTGTTATAAAAAAAAAAATACAGTTAGGTGACTTTTAGACAATCCTATACAGGGTGGACCAAAAGTCACTTAACTATATTTTTATAAGCAATTTGCAAAAGTGTGCCAAAGTACTGTAATTTTCGTATTGAACAAAAAAAACAATTTCATTTTGGACAAGTTTTATAAAAAGTTTGTAAACGATGAAGCATTTGAATAAAACAGTAATTTACTCTTTTACAGTGGTTAACTGACTTTTGAACTAAACTTTAAATTCCAGATGAAAAATTTTATTTTTAATTTTTTATTTTACAAATATAAATTAATAACAATTTAACTTGTAATTGCTGTAATTAGAATGATGTTTAAATACTAAGTTGTCACATTAAAGAGTTACTAGAACTATTTGAGGATTATTAGTAGACCGATACTACTATAAATTTTGGAGTAGTCATGGCATTTCTTTAATAAGACAGCAGTTTAACACAATAATTAAATTTTGGAAAAATATTTTTATCGTATTTTATTCGGAGTTTCCTTTGCAATGCACTGAAAGATAGAGACATTACTCAGGAAGTGGAAGAGAGAGAGAGAGAGACCCATTGGTTAGGAAACATTACTTAATATATAATTGAGCGTTCAAACAAAGAAAGAAACCAAAAATCAGACAAAAAAAGCATAATCTAACTGGCTTGATAAGAACCCGTCTATAAGGTTCGATTATACACGTTGTGTAGGGGTTCAGTTCTCTCCCATGTTTGCAGTCGATTTGTTAATTAACTGGTCGATAATTTCATGAAATTTGGGAGGTGGATAACAAGATCTATACTATTTCTTTTATTTCAAAAGTAATAAACCATAAGCTCATATTTAAAAATTTAGTAAAATAAACAATTAAATAAAGTAAATAATCCTTAAAATAAATTGAAGAAAATCTTTATTTTTATAAAACACTTTTATAATAGAACTGTAAACTTAATTTTTAAAAATTAAATAAAAAATAATTAAACTTTTATGTGAAAAATAGAAAAATTCAATTAAATTTATTTGACATATGAAAGAATTCTATTAATAATAAACATAAATCTATACATGTTCATAATAAACTTATAGTTTTTATATAAGGTTATTTTTAAATATTGAAAATTGTTAACAGAAAATATAATTATTAAATTTAATCTTTGTATTAATTTTAATAAATAAACGAGAGGAAAATTTTTCTTACCAATTTGTATTTCTATAACATGTTTACTTCGACGATGAAAGGTAATACACACATATCCATTATTACTGAAAGAAAAAGAATAATAAATATAAATAAAATTAAGTTCTGAATAAATTAATATATTATACATTTTTAAAATATTTTATTTATAATTTCAGCAATTATTTGAATCAATCTTTACTTTCCTTCGCAGCATTAACTTATGTGTGCGTGCTACATAAAGAGAACAACTTCCTTAACCATTCATCTCTACCCCAAAAATTCTGGTGCAAGAGTCTATTAGAATCCTTACACCAGAATTTCTGTGATTTCTTCGTAATTTCTACAGAATTATAAGAATGCTCTTGGTACCCAAGAGTACTAAAAAATACCAGAAGTTGCAGAAGCAATCAAACTACCAACCAAATATATCCTCATATCTATTGTTATGATTCAAATATATCAAAGAATCAATATCTAATCTTTATTGTTTCGCTTTATTATTGTCTTTTTAAAATTTATCTATCTATTTATTGTAATCTTTGACCGTTATTTAGAATTATTCGAAGAAGAAAATTTGTTATTTAGAAAAATATATAAAAGGCATATTATTAATTATAGATAACCTGTAATATTTATTCTAATTAATGGAAAAGTTAAAATGACTAATTATAAGCCCAGTTTTAAAATTTTATTCGTATTTTTACTATTAAATACATTGTAATAGAAACAATCATGGCAATATGTAGTTACATTAATTAATCATGTAATTAATGTAACTATCCAAAGCATCGTCGTAGAATATGCTTTGCACATTTATCATCATTTAATGATGATGAACATCCAAAACATTTTATAATCTTCCTATAAACTTTTTGTATATAACAATAATAATCTATGCCCTGGTTTAATCTAATACTTTGTAAAATTTGAAATTTTTTTCAAAATTAATGCATTAAAAACTCACTTTAATCCTTTAAAAGCTCGTTGTTCCTTTAATTTTAAAATAATATCGAGTAAATTCTTTAAATTAATATTTTTCCAATTATTTTTTTAGTTTTTAACGTGTCATTTTACAAAAAATTTCTACATTTCTAGGTACAGAACGTTCTCGTTCTTCTCGTTTTTATTCCGGTTCTAATCTAATCTTTAAATTTAAATCTTTCACTTTTGATTCATTTGAAATACGATTCATTTCTGAAACACGATATAAAATTGTAAACTTTTTTTTATTTCCTCTAACAAAATTTCCTTTTTTCATCTTTATTCATCCTATTTCTAAAAATATCTTTTACATCATTCCATTTTTTATATTATGACGAAAAGATTCTTCCTCAAATTTAATATTTTCAAATCTTTCCTACAGTATTATATACGTTTTAAAAACCAATTTATAGAATAATATAACTAGATAATTGATTATTTTATTAAAAATTTCACAATACTGCCTTATAAACTTGATTTGCTTAAGATGTCATACTTAATTCGAAGAAGTCCACGACTTTGACTTCGATGAGAATAAATTATTTGCTTAATACTCAAATTAAGCTTATTGCATTCCAAACGTAGCTTAAAAATGGATCCTTCTATAATATAATTTCTCACAAGAACGTGTTTATTTAGCTTAAATAAATAAAAATAAATGATAAAATTTGAAAGAATATTCAGCAATATATTTAGTGTTCAAAACCTTTCACAGTTTATCAAACTTGTTGGATAACTCGTACATAAAGAAAAATACCATAAAAAGAAGCTATAGACGCACCAACATTCCGATTTCAATCTAAACACCCTCTATTTTGCCCGCAAAATCTTGTCCATCTGTATGAGAGGACAGCCTTGCTTTTCTCCTGTTTGATATTCCATCCTTCCAACAAAGGCTGCTTTCTTATGTCAAATAAACTACCCTCCATGCAAAATTCAACGGATCATCACAGATATGAAGTCTATAGCCATCTTCCAACACGAAGGTATAGCGAGAATCGTACCGGTTTTACAAACATCAGAGTTTTTATTTTCGGAAGGACCGTAGAAGCGCAACTAGAAAATTTGAACCGTGCAATCGATCACGTGTTAAACTTTTCTCCACCCTATAGTGGTTCGGAAAGAAGCCTGGTGGGCAAAGATGAGCCTTTGCTTTACCGCAGGCGGAATATAATATAAGTCTTTGCACTAACTGATCAATAGGATGACGTTACTCATCTGTTTTCTGCTTCTGGCGCATTGGAAGTAAAGTAAAAGCAACTTTTTGTAAAAGATTCTCTACTCCACCTTAGGATATATTTGTATGTGGACAGTAGGAAATTAAAATCAAGAAACAAATAATTTAATGTAATGATACAATTTCCTATCTGTCACTGCGCTTCCTTTGCTTCATCAACTCTGGAGATTGCTCTTTGTTTGTAGGATCATTTACTTCCTTTCTCCTCTTTCTTTCTATTTATTCTCATTTACAAAAATTAATTAAATATAATTAGTTTAGGAAATAAATATCAATCGAATGAAAAGTTTTAATTTTAAACATTTTAACCAAACCATCATAAACAGGCATTTTTCTTAAATACCGTAAATCAAAATCTAATTATCCGCAATTAAAATTAATTTTCTAAAATATTTAAATCATTTTTTAAAAAATATATATACATATAATTTAAGTGATTTATTAACCTTATTTTTACTGAGGAAAAAAGTTCGAGAAGATAATGTTAATGGCTATAATCTGGCTAAATTGTGGTCTCAATTAATTCCAGATAGAATATTATCAAGCTGAATAATGCAAGATTGTATATTCAATTTAAATTTATGTATTCATCCGAAATCACGTTCGCAAGGCGAAAACGCAATCATGAGAATGGATAAGTAAATTTCAATTCTCCACTTAACACATAATCGCTGCTTCACTTACACGATTTTCAGATAAACAGAGTAATAAAGTTTCAAAAATAGCTTAGGATAAACGAAAGTATGTTTTCTTTAGATTTTAATTAACTTTGCTATATTTTCATAAGAAGATGTTTTACTTTAAAATTCCTGCCATTACTAAAAACGATATCAATCTTTCATATTTTTTTCTTTTTTTATTTTATTTTTCTTGTATAAAAACAGATTAAAAACTTTCATTTATTAAAATATGACGCAAATCTATCAAAAATGCAATGTAAAATTTTCCATTCATATAATACGATCCATTATTTATTAAACCAAATCCATCATTTATTAAAATAAATTATAAATTTATTATATATTTTTAATAAAAAGTTTTATTTTTTAAAAGTAAAGGAAATCGTATCAAGTTTTTTTTAAACATAAAATAATATTTTTTAAATTAATATTATGGAAAATTATTTTATACTAAAAGTCTTTCTGTAATGAAGCATCCACGGAATGTCGAGCATCTCTATTTAACTCGAGATAATTACATAAATTTTACAAATAAAAATTAATTTATCATCTTTAACTAATATTTATCAAAATAGAGAAAAGTATTAAAACAATTTTATACTTATTAAATTAAAATATGCTTGTTTAACCAACTAAAAACCAGTATTTGTATGAAGACAAGTTGTAAATAATGCAACATCAAAGTTATATCTTCGTTTTCTTTGTGTTATTTCACTTTTTTAAGAAATCATTTGTTTCATTTTTAGATTATTTCAACACTCTTCTTCTTCTTCTTCTTCTTCTTCTCCTCACCATTTATTAGCATTTATTATTAATTAAAATATTTAATTCTTAATAAAAGATTTCATTTAGAAAATATTAAAATTTCCTTTACAAAAGGCTTCCACTTTGTATTAAGATTTACACGAGATAATAATTAGAAAATTTTATTTTATATTTTCAACTGGTAATCAAGAAAATGGAGAAAAATATTGAAAAATCTTCCGCTTATTAAACCAAAAATACTGTTTATTACTAACTCAAAACCAATATTTGTATTAACACAAACAACCTCTTTTTTTATGTTACTTCAACTATTTTTTGTAAAGAACATTTACTTCATTTTTAGATTATTCCAATAACCTATTCTCCTTCTCTCATTATGTCCTCACTTTGTCATTATGTTCCCTTCCGAAAATATATATATATTTTTNTGATTATTTTATTAAAAATTTCACAATACTGCCTTATAAACTTGATTTGCTTAAGATGTCATACTTAATTCGAAGAAGTCCACGACTTTGACTTCGATGAGAATAAATTATTTGCTTAATACTCAAATTAAGCTTATTGCATTCCAAACGTAGCTTAAAAATGGATCCTTCTATAATATAATTTCTCACAAGAACGTGTTTATTTAGCTTAAATAAATAAAAATAAATGGTAAAATTTGAAAGAATATTCAGCAATATATTTAGTGTTCAAAACCTTTCACAGTTTATCAAACTTGTTGGATAACTCGTACATAAAGAAAAATACCATAAAAAGAAGCTATAGACGCACCAACATTCCGATTTCAATCTAAACACCCTCTATTTTGCCCGCAAAATCTTGTCCATCTGTATGAGAGGACAGCCTTGCTTTTCTCCTGTTTGATATTCCATCCTTCCAACAAAGGCTGCTTTCTTATGTCAAATAAACTACCCTCCATGCAAAATTCAACGGATCATCACAGATATGAAGTCTATAGCCATCTTCCAACACGAAGGTATAGCGAGAATCGTACCGGTTTTACAAACATCAGAGTTTTTATTTTCGGAAGGACCGTAGAAGCGCAACTAGAAAATTTGAACCGTGCAATCGATCACGTGTTAAACTTTTCTCCACCCTATAGTGGTTCGGAAAGAAGCCTGGTGGGCAAAGATGAGCCTTTGCTTTACCGCAGGCGGAATATAATATAAGTCTTTGCACTAACTGATCAATAGGATGACGTTACTCATCTGTTTTCTGCTTCTGGCGCATTGGAAGTAAAGTAAAAGCAACTTTTTGTAAAAGATTCTCTACTCCACCTTAGGATATATTTGTATGTGGACAGTGGGAAATTAAAATCAAGAAACAAATAATTTAATGTAATGATACAATTTCCTATCTGTCACTGCGCTTCCTTCGCTTCATCAACTCTGGAGATTGCTCTTTGTTTGTAGGATCATTTACTTCCTTTCTCCTCTTTCTTTCTATTTATTCTCATTTACAAAAATTAATTAAATATAATTAGTTTAGGAAATAAATATCAATCGAATGAAAAGTTTTAATTTTAAACATTTTAACCAAACCATCATAAACAGGCATTTTTCTTAAATACCGTAAATCAAAATCTAATTATCCGCAATTAAAATTAATTTTCTAAAATATTTAAATCATTTTTTAAAAAATATATATACATATAATTTAAGTGATTTATTAACCTTATTTTTACTGAGGAAAAAAGTTCGAGAAGATAATGTTAATGGCTATAATCTGGCTAAATTGTGGTCTCAATTAATTCCAGATAGAATATTATCAAGCTGAATAATGCAAGATTGTATATTCAATTTAAATTTATGTATTCATCCGAAATCACGTTCGCAAGGCGAAAACGCAATCATGAGAATGGATAAGTAAATTTCAATTCTCCACTTAACACATAATCGCTGCTTCACTTACACGATTTTCAGATAAACAGAGTAATAAAGTTTCAAAAATAGCTTAGGATAAACGAAAGTATGTTTTCTTTAGATTTTAATTAACTTTGCTATATTTTCATAAGAAGATGTTTTACTTTAAAATTCCTGCCATTACTAAAAACGATATCAATCTTTCATATTTTTTTCTTTTTTTATTGAAAGAAAAATGTAAAAGTGAAGTTATAACGGACAAAATCTAACTTCTACTAATTGTGTGTTTGTATACTATTTGTGTGTTTGTGTACTATTTGTGTGTTTGTATTTGTGTGTTTCCTCGGCACGTGTCGTAAGACACGTGCCTAGGAAGTGACTTTCTATGGAAAATTAACCCCTATTTATGTGTTAGACATGGTAAGAAAACGCGGAAAACTTTACGTAACAGCTCGTTATGGGAAACTGGCACCTATTTAGGTGTTTTATAAGCGTGAATAAAACACGAGAAACTTTACGTGACAGCCCGTTATGGGAAACTGGTCCTTGTTTGTGTGTGACAAATGTGAATTAAACACGGAAAACTCTACCTTGCAGCCAAGTTTGTGATGCACGAACCCACGACTATCAGTGTTTAATGGTTTTATCCAAATACTTGGCTAAATTCTACTAATAAACAGTACCTTTTACTACATTTTTTAATTGTAAACTTTCTTTAATCAAACAAAAAAAAAAACTATTTTAGCATACGTTAGCAACAATTTATTTTATATTCATTTATTCAGAATATTTATTTTACATCTTTTTAAAACCCTTTCTTTTATATAATAAGATTTCTTTTACGTTAAAACTTTAAACTTTTCTATTGTACTTAGATATATAAATATATATATTTTTTCTGTTTTAAATTGAATAAAACTGTAAAGATATATGTTTTTTAACAACTATCGTTTTATAAAGTTTACAACTTGACAATGTTCTTTGAGTGTGGTTAAGTGTTTTCTTTATTGCGGTTTGTAACTGTTACCTTTAAACTGTTATGGCTGTCAGAAGTATTTATATGATTTAAACTTTAATACTTTAAAAGAAATATTTTTTATTCTACAAACACCTTAAAGATTATCTATGTTTTATATATAAATAACGCAGTTTTTATATAATTTAATCGTTTAAAACTCTGCATAAAGGGCTCGGTAAAGGGAACCATTTTATTGAGGCCTCGGTCTTAGGAGGCCCCAAAATTTAGACTTTCTTAATGCATAAATATGATATGAACCAGTGTTGCTAATCGTTAAGCCAATATATATGCATAATGACCTGTGTAAAGGCATTCTTATGCTCATTTCGTTCCATTAAAAGTATTATCTGATAAGCTGTGTACAGTCGACCTCCCTGTAACACTGTTGATTTTTCCGTTTTATATGAATTCCATGTTGTACGAGTCANATCGAGTTCCAGTATTTTTTTTTTTCCTTTTTTTTCCTTTCTTTCTTAGTAACTCTGTGGCGTTTTCCCTGCAGATTTACACTAATGATTTGGTAGCACAGAGTTCGTTATATTTTCGACAAGAAATGGCAATTTTCGAAAGAAATATTTTCTTTCATTTTAATGAGTTTTAACTGTTTTCTTTTGTATAATGTGTCTCGATCTATTATACTTTTCTTTACCTTTAAAAATATACATATATTATTGCTTTGACATATACAAATTAAACGAATAAACAAATTAGATTTAACAAATTCAATCTTATACTCTTGAAAATTTCAAATATAATATTAATATTAAGGACAAAAAAGGGAGGTTTCTCGGGGTTTTGTCAAGATGAATTTGTCGTGTTTATATTGTTAACTCCTTATGAACGATTAATGCGATGAAATTATTATTATAAAGTCTGTTTGTTTGTCTATCTGCCATCAATTAATGATGTTCTGATTAGGATATGTTTGTTAAAATAATTGTAAGATATTTCTAGACACTGCTTTTAATAAATAATTCTGTTAATATATATATATATTTCTGTTTTAAAAATTTATATTACTGCAACGATAAGTTAATTAAAGTACTTTATTTTTAAGAAAACAAATGGAAAGAATATCACTCGGAGCAAAAGAGCAAGGGAATATCACTGTCTAAACAACAAAAATATATATTAATTGAAGTTTTATGAGGTTTTAAATTATTAAGTTTATTTCGTCTTATTTACAGGTTACATATTTTACAAATTTTATTTAAAATTATTAACTTAATGTAAGATTGTAGATTAAATCAAAACCTGTATAAAGCGGAATCGCATGGTACAAAATTATTTTTCCGTTTAGACAGGTTTCTGTTTCATTCAGGTTTCGTTTTACGCAGGTTTTTACCGTCTCTAAAAATTAATATTAGGGTAGTAATTTCAAAATAAATAAATAATTCAATTTATGCTATTTTCTGTGCTTATATATTTAAATTAAATTAAGAAAAATTTATATAAAATCAGATAATTTTATACATTTGTAAACTATCCTTTTATACCATACACAACTCCATCCGTATAAAACTCCAGGACCAAATTGATTATTCATAGGAGTATAGAAGTATACTTGACAATTCTTGAAAGTTTTATTCAGAATAAAATATGAAAAGTTTTATTTGTATAATTAATCATTATTTTACGATATTTCTATAAGGAATATTGGAAAATCACGACGTTATTCAAGAATGTTTGACGATTCTTATGTAAGTCGCGATCTACTGGTTGCGAAATTAATTATTAAATAGCTTACTATGTCTTTCAATGTCGTTAAATAAGTGACATTTCTAGTTAAATTGCACACAATTTTCTGTGAAAAACGTTGTAAAGATTACTAGGAAATAAATTCTTTCATAAATTCTGTATAAAATGTTAATCTTTTAAAATAAAATTTCTCAAGAATTATTTTAAAAAATCGACTTATTATTAATCATTATAATTAAACTATTTACAAATAATTAAGTTTCTTATTACATTAAATTTTCTATTATTTTTAGTTGAATTTTTAAAAAAATTAGTTTATAAGTAGAAAATTTTATTGTAAATCATTAAAATTGCTATCATATTCACATAATAATAATGATTATTACAGTTAAATATTAATTTACATAAGATTTATTTTTGTGTTAAATATTCTAAAATTCATTTTTATCGATTTGTTTTCCTTTATAATCAAAGTAAAGTTCGTTATAAATAAAATAAGAAACATTTAAACAGAATTAATAATATTTGAAAAATTATTTAAAGAAAAATAAAATAAACAAAAGTTAAAGAATGGAGAAAAGAAGGAAAAATTGAAAAATTTAAGGTTTTAATCCATAAAAGGGGGCTTAAATTACATAAACAACGGAATTAATTCCGATTATCATACAAAGTTCCAAAGAATAAACAAATCATGTAATATGAATGGATCGTTGGTTGCAAGTTTTAAATCTAGGAATTATCGAATTCTAAAATGATTGATATAATTTTAAAGTTTAAGTACTTTATCTGAAATTTTAATACGTTGTTACCCCAAGAAATCAATATTAACTTGGATTATGCATGAGTAGCCCCGTTAACGTTCTCTAACTGGGATTAAACTTGATAATTGTTCATTAATTTCATTATGCTTCGAGACGACTAATCATCTGTTTTATTTTTCCTATAACCATTTTAAAATATTAAAAATAAATAAGGAAATAATTCGAGATGAAACATCTTACACAAATCTTTACACGAGAATGGTTTTTTTCGAGATTCCTGAGATTCTTCTCAAAGAAACTCGAAATTCTAAGAAGATTTTGAGGAAAATCATTGTGATATAAGCGAGTATCATCCGCATAATACATATGCAAAGCGTTGTAGCGCATAAAAGAAATCAATAATGATATCCGGATCGTATGCCAGCAACATTGATGCAGCGTGGAAGCGCTCATCATGGTATATCATAATGAAGCCAATGGGAGCGAAAATCTTTAACCGCTAAAAGAAAAGTGATAATTATAGGTGAGGAAATGCACCTTTTTGAGAAGAATTGTTTAAATGTTTCGGAAGACAAGCATTTACGCTACAAAGAATCCGATTTTTACGCCCCGTCGACTATCAAGCTCAAATCACCAGTTTTACGCGGGATCAAACATCGGGAATGTTTTCCCAGATCTTATTTCCTCTACTGTGTATATTGGAGATAACCCCCTTTTCTCGCAACTCTCTAAAGAACTAATTGGTGAAAAGTTTCTATTAAGTTTCCGTTTGCAATCACTTTAATTGGTTTTTCTCGGATTGCTTTTTCTTCCCCCTTCCCTCTCTCCTTTGCCGTGCACTTTCTTTTAAAATCTGTAATCTTTTGCGCTCAGATAAATCTTATTTACTTGATTATTTATGATTATTTTCCTGTCTACGAAATAATTTTTTTGTGCTTTATATGTTAATGACCGCTTCAAGCGTACAAAATTGCTATAAAACTTTTAGTCGTTCGCTGCCGAATCTTAGAAAGATTTCTCTAATAAAATCCTTTCTAAAATCCGCTAAAACTGTGCTTTTGGGAGGAAATTACTTAAATTTTAACCCCCAAAAAAACAGTTTACACAAATGAA
Source organism: Centruroides sculpturatus (assembly GCF_000671375.1). Classification (NCBI taxonomy): domain Eukaryota; kingdom Metazoa; phylum Arthropoda; class Arachnida; order Scorpiones; family Buthidae; genus Centruroides; species Centruroides sculpturatus. Next base: position 141,148 of record NW_019385471.1, on the reverse strand, counting down.
TAGTGGCTCATAAGTCAGTTGACCGTGTAGAGAGTAAATTGCTGTCTTGTTCAAGTACTGTATTAATGGGATCTTTCTTGTCCAATACACAAATTACAACGCTTTGACACATTTTTATAAATTGCACGGCACGGTTAACTGACTTCTGGGCTAACCTTTATGTAGCGTATTTTACGACAAGTAGCCTATTTAAACTAACTAAATTTTTTCCAATTTATTAATATTAAAGCATAGACATTTTAAGATTATTTTGATCTTCATCTTGTTTTAGACTTAAAAATACTCAAAATATTTAAATATGTTCAATTTATAACAGATTAAACTTTTTAAATCAAATTGACTTAAAGATAATTTCATAATAAGCGATACGCGATTTACAACTTTAAAAAAGTATTATTTTTTTCGCGTGTCTCACAAGAAATCCATTATAAAGAATATAAAAATTTAAAAATGAATAGAAACAAAATGATTAAAGATAAAAAAATATATATTTAAAAAAAAGGACATGAAGTTATTACAATTATCAAACAAATTTTCACTTTGAGAGAAGAGAGAGAGAGAGAGAGAGAGAGGATGAAGGAGAAAAATCTCATAATTCAAATAGTGTCAAAAGACATTCAAATATTCAAGCTATTAAAAGGCATACCAAAGAAATATTCAAAGGAAACTATAACTCTCGAAAGAAAAGGTATTAAATTACACATTTTGTCAAAGTTTTTCATTAATGTCAGCATTGAGCTGATGAGTCCAACGCTCCACTCCCATTAACCGATGCTGTGCTTGATTGTTACCATAGAAACGGGAAGTAGAGCGGAGTCGTTTTGTCTCGGATCTGTTTTAATGGAACCACACCATCTAAATTGCCAGTCAGACAGCGTCTTTCCTTTACTTACTTATTTGAGGTCCATATGAAGGTGATAACCTTAATGAATAGATAACGTCTTTGCAGCGAGTCTCGATAATCATTTTCTTCTCTTTTCTTATACTTAGAAACTAGGGGGAAAAATCCTTCTAACCGAATTTATACTTTAATGATTATCTCGTACGACATATATTATCTCCATTCTTAAAAACGATCCCCGAAAATTGCAAGCTTTTCCTTTGATTTATGCACCTCGTGATCAGGATCTAATCAGAATTATTTACTTCAAAACTCGTGAATAAATTTTTAAATAAGTTTCCTAGAATATTAATAATACAAAAATGGAGAATTTCATGGAGGGAAGCTATCGTATAACTGGTTATTAATTCTTTTCTTATATTAATTTGATCCCGTTTTTAGCGTTTTTATAATGATATATTAAAACTTTAATGCATTTTAAACGTCTAAAAATATAATTTAATTAGAATATTTTAAAAAGTTTTTACATTTTTGTAACTGGAAAACTGAAAAAATTGGTGTTACATCCAGTCGAAACTTAAGATATTTATTGTTTAATAATACTTTTATATATTATTTTAACTAATGAAGCATGATTATTGATAAAATTTCGAACTTAAATATTAAAAATATCACCTGTGATATTTAAAATTGTAAAAATTACATTAACATATTACATATTAATTTAACGCACTTAACATGAAAATCTTGTCTTACTCAATTATTAAATTCAACAAACGTTTAATACTTGTTCCTTGATTATAAACTTTTAAAATAATTAAATCTTAACATCTTTTAACTTAAAACATTTACTCTGTTTGAAATTTACGAATAAAGATACTTTAATAATAATAATAATATTATTATTATTTTTTTAAAAATTAAAAGTATATCGATCGATTCTTACCAACCAGACATGCTGTACGCTACTACACTAGTATAATTATTAGATATCGATGATTCTTCAGTACATGTAACTTTAGTATCGGGTTGGTCCGCTTGCCTGATGAGAAAAGTGGTATTCTTATGATTGAAAATGTAAGATTTTTTGCCATCCAGAGTGTGCCAGTGATGAGGTAACGTTACCCATGAAGGAAACTGGCACCCAGCAGTGGGATGTTTACCTATCGGTACATATATTCATTAGGATGTAGATAGGGGGATATAAATTGAAGGTAATTCTTAATACTCACTCCTAGTGAGCCTCATGATGCGGGATCCTTCCCTTGGCGATACCAATCCATCACAAGTAGCATCAGCCGACTGTGATACTTGATATCCTGCACGATCTATCAGATGATCGAATACCTGACACGGGAGATTCTTCATTAAAATGTGAAATATTTTTACATATTTATTTATTTATATACTTAAATATTCTAATAAACAGAAAATTATTTTCTTTATAATAAACAAATTTAAATATATTTTAACTTAATTTACATTAAAAATTTCCACCTTCAAAGCAGGAAGTAATATATAAATTGTCGCATTTAAACACTCATTTTTTTGTTATATTATTTAAGAAATTATATAAAATATATTGTAAAAAATACATAAACTGATAATATAATAATTAATTATGTTTAGTTATTTTATTGATGGGAAAAAGTATAATATTTGTTAATTTGAAGCAAATTTATTGTTAGAATAATTTAAAAATTATAAGTTATTTATAATAAAAACATGTATTTAAGTAAATTTAACATAATTATTAAAAATATAAAATTAATTGATAAATTTAAAAAAGAAATTGCTTAATGTTAAAAAAAATTATGGTATTATTTCGTAATCTTTGATATAATTAAAGAGAAATGTGATAAAAGGGGAAAAAAATAATTATTGAAGAAATTTATGAAGAAAAATTGTATTTTTATTTCTCCGGCGAAGATTTTAAAAATTGAGTTAATAAAAATAACTGTAATATTTAAGTAAGTTGATTAAAATATATCAAAAAATGAAAATGGCGACAATCATTAACGATAAGAGCGAAGAGAAGTAATGAAAAATCATAATTTTAATAGAAATAAAAATAGATAAAAATGTGATAATAACCATAAAAGTATTTAAGAAGATAAATTTAATGAAAATGATCCGTTTTATACATTTACATCTCATTTTTACTTAATACGAAACTTTTAATTAAATTTTCAAATATAGATATTTGAATCCATAAAGAAGTGTGTAACAGTGCCAGGTTTTTTTTTCCTCCCCTATAAGAATAATACTTATTTAAGATGGCTTTACGTGTTCAAGCACCGAGATTGTAGCTTTTGTTATCGCACATCAGGTAGAAATTATGGAGTGCTTTACTGAGTTTAATAGCATTCTTATCAGATGCAATACCCACTGTAACAGGACACACACACACACACTTCAACCCATCAGAGTTCAAAGACGTAGGACTAGTTACTGAGTTCAAAGCATATTCTATTAATTATAGAGACAATATGAAATTACATTAATTAGTATGCATAATTAAAGATAGGTCTTCGTATGACCTCCCGAATTCGATTAAAGCAAAACGAGAGAGAGAGAGAGAGAGAGAGAGCAAATGGAACAAAGAGCAATTTTCCATTGTTACTTTTCTTATTTTAATGTTATTTCTCGTACGGTTTACGATGATAAACGTCATTAAAGTTTGGTAGACGAAGATGCAATTTACTTATTCCCATCTTTGACGAAATTCGTTTTATCTCCAGTAAAATGCATATTAAAATTTATATTTGAAAATTTTAAAATTCTATGAATATTTATCGTGTGTTCATTATCAGTTTGAAAATTTAATTTGCGTATTTGAGATATGAATCCTATCCTACGAAAGTTTATAATTCAAGGATTAGTCTTATAAAGTGTTTTATATGTATATAAAAAATGGAAGAAATCTGTACTTACGAAACATCTGTAATTGTTATGGTCGCTGTATAATCCGTATGGTAACCTCTGCTTCATTTTTCCTACCAAGTAGTGATAAGAGCCTTCTTTCCAAGAGGCTAGACACGTCAATTCCTCCACTGAGAACAGAAAAGAGCACATGAGAAAAGCTGTAGATAGGAGAAGAAAGAAGAAACAAGACGTTTTCGAAGTTAACAGATAGAGGTGATCAGTCAACCGCACGCGTTCTTCTCTTCTTAAAACTTCATCCGTTTGTCATCATTAGGACCAAGATGTCCCTAAGAGTGTCCAATGACAGTTCGCTGTCATCATTCAGTATTACTCGAGAAGAAAGAAGGCAAAAAACTGGCTATTTTATTAAATAACTGTCCACTCTTTGGATAACACGCAACTAATTATTCGATTAATAAAGCAGAACGTAGAACCATTTTCACTCTTAAAAATTGTAAATATTTTTATTTAAAATATTCAGTTTTAAATTTAAATTTCTTCACTTTTTAAAATTTTAAATTCGAGTATTAAATTTCTAAAATAAGCTCTTCAGCTTCCTAATTCCGTGTCAATAATATTTATAAAAATTTTGTAAATTTCTAATGTCGAAAGATAAATTTAATCATTTTATTTAATAAAATGATAGAAGAATAAATAATTTTTTAACTTTTAAATATTTTATAATGCTTTCGATGAAGCAAAAACATTATAAATTTACATTTACACGCTTATGAATCACTCGTAAATATTTATTTATAATTGAGATCAATAAACCTTAAAAACGTTGCTGCACAAATTTAAAATGCAATTTCAAGGAAACCCTTGATAAATATTTGTTAACGGACTTCAAATAAGCAAAGTTTGAAGAGGGAAGGAAAAGAAGAAAAAGAAGAAAAAAGATTCGTACCACTACTTTCGGTCCCTTTGACATCAGCACATGCTTGGAAACGGAAGAGGATATGGGTATCATCAGTACACGTATCTATAGTAGAAATAGGATGTTTACATTCTCCATGACCTCTACTGTATGTAAAGATGAAGGGTCCATGAAGAGGACAAGGAACCGCAGATGCATTCACTGAAAAGAAAAAAAAATTGTAAAAAACTTCATTATAAACAAGAATAATGAATGCTTTTTCAGATAATTTCTAAAGTTCTATAATGAGTTATGTAAAGGTGGGAAGCAGAATAATCAAAAACATGAATTTTTTCTTCATACAATGATATTTCAATCGATCAAACATTTTTCTTCTCCCCCATTTTTTATACAGATAAGGATCATTATTGTTGATGGATTTTAAATATGTTCTTCTTTAACCATAAATTCTGATAGAAGTGATACTCTATATGGAAGAATAGAAAGATATTTTATTTTAAAATTGGATAAAGTTAATTTAAAAAATATATTTTAATAATTATCCTTCTCAAGTTATCGAATGAGGAGACTTTATGTAGTTTAATATTAGCAATTTTTCTACTTAAAAGTTCAATAATTTTCAATTAATCTATTTTGGAATGAAGATGAAGTTAACTTCTTTATTACATTTTATCAGTTTTGAGTGTTTATAAGAGGTAAAGAGTAATTAAAAATTACTTTCTAAATGGGATTAATAATTGTAATTTATATAGTAATTTTAAAGAATCGAATGAAAACTTTAGTATTGAATCGAGATGAGAGAGAGAGAGAAGAGAATACATCAAATAGATACTTTTTCCTTCCACTTTAAAAGCACAAAGAGCCATTATCTTCTGTTGTATAGCAGCACGAGAGGATGGACAATTACTTGGAATTTCTCGTCTTGTACATCACTTCAGCAGGTGTCTCTTCTCCTCTCAAAACAGAAATGGAACGAGTTAATGCATTTCTTCATCCCCTAACTTTATATAATTGAGTTGGATACGCTTTTCTTCTACTCGGTTGAACTCTAGGATAGAAATGCCAAATACAAAGGAGATAAAAGTAGGATGGAGAATTTGGTAAAATCGGAATTTTCGGGGAAGTCATAGTTATGAAATACCAACAACGAGATGGGTCGGGAGAAGAAATGTTGACACTAGTCATGTGAACGAACAGTTGTCCTGGCAACGAAACCCGGTCGATTGAAATTCGGTAAGTATTATTCTTTTGGCATAATTTTGTTACTATAACATAGAAAGGATACTTTATAAGCAAACAGATAAATCAACATGCCCTTCTATCATTACCTGATAGCTATAAAGTTAACAGATTTATACATAAGCTACATAGCATTATGACAAAGTATTTGTGAGTGCGGCCGGTACACGAAATGGGAATTTCCTCATCCGATACTATTTACAAATTAATGCCCGGAGAATAACTCAGCCGTATTTACATTTAAAATAGGATGCATGAACAAAAGTTACAGTTTAATTACCAAATTAATACATTAGAATGGTTATAGGTAATCCATACTTTGCCTAATCGAATTGGATGCTTCATCGAGTTAGTGCAGCGTATCTTCGATCCTGCACTTCGCATTTCATAAGCATATTGGAAGTAATCGTCTTAAGATTGTCTCTCGGATGCGAACAGCTGTGTAATGACTCACCATCTGATATCATTTCTATTTGCTTTCGTTCTCTTCGTTGCTAGGAATAAGTAATGGGGTTTACTACCACAGCAACACTACTATAGTAGATCGGAATGAGAAATGTAGTCGAGTGCTTTCTCTCGTCGCTTCTCTCCCTCCTCCTCTCTCTCTTTGCACAAATCTCTTAACTGAAATGTGTAAATCGCTCAAATATTCCATTTTCTAAAAGATAAAGGACAACTTTAAACAATTAAATTAAAATTTTCGACGTTATTTGCCTACCTAATACCTTTCTAATATCTCATATTTATGCTGTAAGTTCGTATCTCTTATGTTATTAAGTTAATAGGTAAGAATATAAATTTTTTTTACTAATTATCTTCATCGTATTAACGAATTACATATTAAATTTTATGATAATGAGTTTGCAGTTTTAACTATTAGGGTCAACAATTGCTATAAGTTGTCGAATAATTGATGTTGGAAATCTATAAATTATGCACGAATCTTCACCTTTATGGACGAAACTCGATTACTTTACCATTGATTCTTTTTTTTAATCATCCATTTAGTGAGATGCTGTTAAATTATTAAGCATTTTCGGTTTAATTGTAATTTTAATACATAATACATCACTTTGTAGCCAACTTTACGGCTTTAGTGAAACCAACTGTTATGCGACTTCTCCTAATTACGTAATCATGTCCAGTAACAAACACCCCAAAATGAAGAGGATAAGTTTCAAATTTAATTATGAAACTAGAAGTTGTTTAAGGGAAAATTTTCAGTGATTCATTTTACCTTCGCTTCTGTGTTTAAAAGTCATTAAAATATACTTGAATAAGTTTACATTCGAATTTTATTTAACTCCCAAAATAAATTTTGTAAACTTATCAGGAAAAAAACTAGATTAATAAATAAGCTCTTGTAATTGGGCTGCAATTTGAAAAAATTATAGACCTATAAATTTTCCCTATGATCCGTTTGTTTGTCTGTCTCTCTTTCCTTAGTTTCGAGAACAGTGTTAGATAGATAAAAGTAGAGACCAGATATGGAAAGCTTAGGGGCAGGAAGCCCCGATTAACTATATACGAACTTCCGGTCTAGACCGGAAGTCACATGATTTCAATTCAAAAATTTTTCCAGAACGGAGTTACATAGATGACCGGCACGAATCTGTTGTTATCAGGAAAAGTATGATGTACAGGGGCAAGACACCGCCGATTTGAGATGGAGAGCATATATTTTTAAATTAAATAAATTAAAAATATAATTAAAAGTTGCAACCTGGCATTGTGACGATGGCATAATAATAATTTTTACTCGTATTATATATATATATATATTCAAACCGTAAAAAAGAACAGTAAAGGGATTTACAGTAAAAATGTATGTTGGAATTTACAGGCTACTTAATTTAAATTTAAATTAAATAGTTTTATTTATGAAATTTTAATATTTATATCAAATTTTTGATGTTTTGTATATTCAAAGTTTGATCAAAAAATATTGATTGCGAGGAACATAAACCATTTAAAGAGATTTCGCCGTATAGTGGAAAAGCTTTTGTAGCCACAGGGTGAGAAGTTATGTCAAAACTGCATCGAATATTCGTAAGGCAGTAAGAGGACCTTTGGGAAATATAGATCCAGTAATAAATTCAAACCATGCACGAGTTGGAAGATATTCTTATAAGTAAGATCGTACCGAATTGTAAAACTTCCTCCTTCTGTACAGTTTGGTTTAGTTTAAACTGATTAAAAGAAGAAGGGGTAAAAAAAAAGGCGGAAGTATGTGAAGAAGAAAACCATATACCTTATTCATGCACGAGAAAGATTAAAAATAATGCATAATTCAGTTTCTACTGTTCGATTTTGCATAATTTTGAATTGCAATTTATAAAGAATCTGGTATTTTTTTTTCGTGAGTTTTAAAAAGAAAAAAAAATGTTGAAGCGAATGTATAGCAGAAAGTAGATGAAACCTGTACATCTAGCTTATAGCTTATGTAGGCATTGCTAATGTTGAAATTCTCTTGTATTTTTCTATACTTTTCTTTACAAGAAAGATTTTTAAAGTTTAAATTTATATTTTTAACATATTTGAATTTCTTCGAATTATGAAAAGATATCATTAAGAATTAAGATTTTAAAAATCATTTTTACTTANATCAAAGTAAAGTTCGTTATAAATAAAATAAGAAACATTTAAACAGAATTAATAATATTTGAAAAATTATTTAAAGAAAAATAAAATAAACAAAAGTTAAAGAATGGAGAAAAGAAGGAAAAATTGAAAAATTTAAGGTTTTAATCCATAAAAGGGGGCTTAAATTACATAAACAACGGAATTAATTCCGATTATCATACAAAGTTCCAAAGAATAAACAAATCATGTAATATGAATGGATCGTTGGTTGCAAGTTTTAAATCTAGGAATTATCGAATTCTAAAATGATTGATATAATTTTAAAGTTTAAGTACTTTATCTGAAATTTTAATACGTTGTTACCCCAAGAAATCAATATTAACTTGGATTATGCATGAGTAGCCCCGTTAACGTTCTCTAACTGGGATTAAACTTGATAATTGTTCATTAATTTCATTATGCTTCGAGACGACTAATCATCTGTTTTATTTTTCCTATAACCATTTTAAAATATTAAAAATAAATAAGGAAATAATTCGAGATGAAACATCTTACACAAATCTTTACACGAGAATGGTTTTTTTCGAGATTCCTGAGATTCTTCTCAAAGAAACTCGAAATTCTAAGAAGATTTTGAGGAAAATCATTGTGATATAAGCGAGTATCATCCGCATAATACATATGCAAAGCGTTGTAGCGCATAAAAGAAATCAATAATGATATCCGGATCGTATGCCAGCAACATTGATGCAGCGTGGAAGCGCTCATCATGGTATATCATAATGAAGCCAATGGGAGCGAAAATCTTTAACCGCTAAAAGAAAAGTGATAATTATAGGTGAGGAAATGCACCTTTTTGAGAAGAATTGTTTAAATGTTTCGGAAGACAAGCATTTACGCTACAAAGAATCCGATTTTTACGCCCCGTCGACTATCAAGCTCAAATCACCAGTTTTACGCGGGATCAAACATCGGGAATGTTTTCCCAGATCTTATTTCCTCTACTGTGTATATTGGAGATAACCCCCTTTTCTCGCAACTCTCTAAAGAACTAATTGGTGAAAAGTTTCTATTAAGTTTCCGTTTGCAATCACTTTAATTGGTTTTTCTCGGATTGCTTTTTCTTCCCCCTTCCCTCTCTCCTTTGCCGTGCACTTTCTTTTAAAATCTGTAATCTTTTGCGCTCAGATAAATCTTATTTACTTGATTATTTATGATTATTTTCCTGTCTACGAAATAATTTTTTTGTGCTTTATATGTTAATGACCGCTTCAAGCGTACAAAATTGCTATAAAACTTTTAGTCGTTCGCTGCCGAATCTTAGAAAGATTTCTCTAATAAAATCCTTTCTAAAATCCGCTAAAACTGTGCTTTTGGGAGGAAATTACTTAAATTTTAACCCCCAAAAAAACAGTTTACACAAATGAATAGTGGCTCATAAGTCAGTTGACCGTGTAGAGAGTAAATTGCTGTCTTGTTCAAGTACTGTATTAATGGGATCTTTCTTGTCCAATACACAAATTACAACGCTTTGACACATTTTTATAAATTGCACGGCACGGTTAACTGACTTCTGGGCTAACCTTTATGTAGCGTATTTTACGACAAGTAGCCTATTTAAACTAACTAAATTTTTTCCAATTTATTAATATTAAAGCATAGACATTTTAAGATTATTTTGATCTTCATCTTGTTTTAGACTTAAAAATACTCAAAATATTTAAATATGTTCAATTTATAACAGATTAAACTTTTTAAATCAAATTGACTTAAAGATAATTTCATAATAAGCGATACGCGATTTACAACTTAAAAAAAGTATTATTTTTTTCGCGTTTCTCACAAGAAATCCATTATAAAGAATATAAAAATTTAAAAATGAATAGAAACAAAATGATTAAAGATAAAAAAATATATTTAAAAAAAGGACATGAAGTTATTACAATTATCAAACAAATTTTCACTTTGAGAGAAGAGAGAGAGAGAGGATGAAGGAGAAAAATCTCATAATTCAAATAGTGTCAAAAGACATTCAAATATTCAAGCTATTAAAAGGCATACCAAAGAAATATTCAAAGGAAACTATAACTCTCGAAAGAAAAGGTATTAAATTACACATTTTGTCAAAGTTTTTCATTAATGTCAGCATTGAGCTGATGAGTCCAACGCTCCACTCCCATTAACCGATGCTGTGCTTGATTGTTACCATAGAAACGGGAAGTAGAGCGGAGTCGTTTTGTCTCGGATCTGTTTTAATGGAACCACACCATCTAAATTGCCAGTCAGACAGCGTCTTTCCTTTACTTACTTATTTGAGGTCCATATGAAGGTGATAACCTTAATGAATAGATAACGTCTTTGCAGCGAGTCTCGATAATCATTTTCTTCTCTTTTCTTATACTTAGAAACTAGGGGGAAAAATCCTTCTAACCGAATTTATACTTTAATGATTATCTCGTACGACATATATTATCTCCATTCTTAAAAACGATCCCCGAAAATTGCAAGCTTTTCCTTTGATTTATGCACCTCGTGATCAGGATCTAATCAGAATTATTTACTTCAAAACTCGTGAATAAATTTTTAAATAAGTTTCCTAGAATATTAATAATACAAAAATGGAGAATTTCATGGAGGGAAGCTATCGTATAACTGGTTATTAATTCTTTTCTTATATTAATTTGATCCCGTTTTTAGCGTTTTTATAATGATATATTAAAACTTTAATGCATTTTAAACGTCTAAAAATATAATTTAATTAGAATATTTTAAAAAGTTTTTACATTTTTGTAACTGGAAAACTGAAAAAATTGGTGTTACATCCAGTCGAAACTTAAGATATTTATTGTTTAATAATACTTTTATATATTATTTTAACTAATGAAGCATGATTATTGATAAAATTTCGAACTTAAATATTAAAAATATCACCTGTGATATTTAAAATTGTAAAAATTACATTAACATATTACATATTAATTTAACGCACTTAACATGAAAATCTTGTCTTACTCAATTATTAAATTCAACAAACGTTTAATACTTGTTCCTTGATTATAAACTTTTAAAATAATTAAATCTTAACATCTTTTAACTTAAAACATTTACTCTGTTTGAAATTTACGAATAAAGATACTTTAATAATAATAATAATATTATTATTATTTTTTTAAAAATTAAAAGTATATCGATCGATTCTTACCAACCAGACATGCTGTACGCTACTACACTAGTATAATTATTAGATATCGATGATTCTTCAGTACATGTAACTTTAGTATCGGGTTGGTCCGCTTGCCTGATGAGAAAAGTGGTATTCTTATGATTGAAAATGTAAGATTTTTTGCCATCCAGAGTGTGCCAGTGATGAGGTAACGTTACCCATGAAGGAAACTGGCACCCAGCAGTGGGATGTTTACCTATCGGTACATATATTCATTAGGATGTAGATAGGGGGATATAAATTGAAGGTAATTCTTAATACTCACTCCTAGTGAGCCTCATGATGCGGGATCCTTCCCTTGGCGATACCAATCCATCACAAGTAGCATCAGCCGACTGTGATACTTGATATCCTGCACGATCTATCAGATGATCGAATACCTGACACGGGAGATTCTTCATTAAAATGTGAAATATTTTTACATATTTATTTATTTATATACTTAAATATTCTAATAAACAGAAAATTATTTTCTTTATAATAAACAAATTTAAATATATTTTAACTTAATTTACATTAAAAATTTCCACCTTCAAAGCAGGAAGTAATATATAAATTGTCGCATTTAAACACTCATTTTTTTGTTATATTATTTAAGAAATTATATAAAATATATTGTAAAAAATACATAAACTGATAATATAATAATTAATTATGTTTAGTTATTTTATTGATGGGAAAAAGTATAATATTTGTTAATTTGAAGCAAATTTATTGTTAGAATAATTTAAAAATTATAAGTTATTTATAATAAAAACATGTATTTAAGTAAATTTAACATAATTATTAAAAATATAAAATTAATTGATAAATTTAAAAAAGAAATTGCTTAATGTTAAAAAAAATTATGGTATTATTTCGTAATCTTTGATATAATTAAAGAGAAATGTGATAAAAGGGGAAAAAAATAATTATTGAAGAAATTTATGAAGAAAAATTGTATTTTTATTTCTCCGGCGAAGATTTTAAAAATTGAGTTAATAAAAATAACTGTAATATTTAAGTAAGTTGATTAAAATATATCAAAAAATGAAAATGGCGACAATCATTAACGATAAGAGCGAAGAGAAGTAATGAAAAATCATAATTTTAATAGAAATAAAAATAGATAAAAATGTGATAATAACCATAAAAGTATTTAAGAAGATAAATTTAATGAAAATGATCCGTTTTATACATTTACATCTCATTTTTACTTAATACGAAACTTTTAATTAAATTTTCAAATATAGATATTTGAATCCATAAAGAAGTGTGTAACAGTGCCAGGTTTTTTTTTCCTCCCCTATAAGAATAATACTTATTTAAGATGGCTTTACGTGTTCAAGCACCGAGATTGTAGCTTTTGTTATCGCACATCAGGTAGAAATTATGGAGTGCTTTACTGAGTTTAATAGCATTCTTATCAGATGCAATACCCACTGTAACAGGACACACACACACACACTTCAACCCATCAGAGTTCAAAGACGTAGGACTAGTTACTGAGTTCAAAGCATATTCTATTAATTATAGAGACAATATGAAATTACATTAATTAGTATGCATAATTAAAGATAGGTCTTCGTATGACCTCCCGAATTCGATTAAAGCAAAACGAGAGAGAGAGAGAGAGAGAGNTTTTAACTATTAGGGTCAACAATTGCTATAAGTTGTCGAATAATTGATGTTGGAAATCTATAAATTATGCACGAATCTTCACCTTTATGGACGAAACTCGATTACTTTACCATTGATTCTTTTTTTTAATCATCCATTTAGTGAGATGCTGTTAAATTATTAAGCATTTTCGGTTTAATTGTAATTTTAATACATAATACATCACTTTGTAGCCAACTTTACGGCTTTAGTGAAACCAACTGTTATGCGACTTCTCCTAATTACGTAATCATGTCCAGTAACAAACACCCCAAAATGAAGAGGATAAGTTTCAAATTTAATTATGAAACTAGAAGTTGTTTAAGGGAAAATTTTCAGTGATTCATTTTACCTTCGCTTCTGTGTTTAAAAGTCATTAAAATATACTTGAATAAGTTTACATTCGAATTTTATTTAACTCCCAAAATAAATTTTGTAAACTTATCAGGAAAAAAACTAGATTAATAAATAAGCTCTTGTAATTGGGCTGCAATTTGAAAAAATTATAGACCTATAAATTTTCCCTATGATCCGTTTGTTTGTCTGTCTCTCTTTCCTTAGTTTCGAGAACAGTGTTAGATAGATAAAAGTAGAGACCAGATATGGAAAGCTTAGGGGCAGGAAGCCCCGATTAACTATATACGAACTTCCGGTCTAGACCGGAAGTCACATGATTTCAATTCAAAAATTTTTCCAGAACGGAGTTACATAGATGACCGGCACGAATCTGTTGTTATCAGGAAAAGTATGATGTACAGGGGCAAGACACCGCCGATTTGAGATGGAGAGCATATATTTTTAAATTAAATAAATTAAAAATATAATTAAAAGTTGCAACCTGGCATTGTGACGATGGCATAATAATAATTTTTACTCGTATTATATATATATATATATTCAAACCGTAAAAAAGAACAGTAAAGGGATTTACAGTAAAAATGTATGTTGGAATTTACAGGCTACTTAATTTAAATTTAAATTAAATAGTTTTATTTATGAAATTTTAATATTTATATCAAATTTTTGATGTTTTGTATATTCAAAGTTTGATCAAAAAATATTGATTGCGAGGAACATAAACCATTTAAAGAGATTTCGCCGTATAGTGGAAAAGCTTTTGTAGCCACAGGGTGAGAAGTTATGTCAAAACTGCATCGAATATTCGTAAGGCAGTAAGAGGACCTTTGGGAAATATAGATCCAGTAATAAATTCAAACCATGCACGAGTTGGAAGATATTCTTATAAGTAAGATCGTACCGAATTGTAAAACTTCCTCCTTCTGTACAGTTTGGTTTAGTTTAAACTGATTAAAAGAAGAAGGGGTAAAAAAAAAGGCGGAAGTATGTGAAGAAGAAAACCATATACCTTATTCATGCACGAGAAAGATTAAAAATAATGCATAATTCAGTTTCTACTGTTCGATTTTGCATAATTTTGAATTGCAATTTATAAAGAATCTGGTATTTTTTTTTCGTGAGTTTTAAAAAGAAAAAAAAATGTTGAAGCGAATGTATAGCAGAAAGTAGATGAAACCTGTACATCTAGCTTATAGCTTATGTAGGCATTGCTAATGTTGAAATTCTCTTGTATTTTTCTATACTTTTCTTTACAAGAAAGATTTTTAAAGTTTAAATTTATATTTTTAACATATTTGAATTTCTTCGAATTATGAAAAGATATCATTAAGAATTAAGATTTTAAAAATCATTTTTACTTAATCTTTCAGGATTTTTTTTTTGTGAAATTAACATCGAAAATCGATTCTATAAAGTAAAAAAAAAAATTGTTTAAAATTTTTTATAAGCGTTTTAAACGTTAGAGAAGCGCAAGATAAAGATGCTTGAAATAGCGATTTTATTAAAAAAATAAAGCTTTATCTAAACTTATTAAAGACACGAATTAATTAAATTAAATTTGAAATCAGATACACAAATTAATTAAAAGATGAAATATTAGAAGAATTATTTAATTTATTTGTACTTTTTATTTATAAATCTACTTCTCTAGTTACAATTGCTCAAAGCCATTCTTTAAAAAAATGCGAAGTTTTGAATCGAAGTCTTATTATATATTATAGGAAATTTCAAATAAAAAAGAATTTAATAAAAATAATTCAACAACAAATTTTAGGAATAAAAAAATACTTATTTTTAATTTTTAAATACTTTAAAATATATAAAGCAGAATAACTTAAACATTTATTTATAAAATTCAGAAAATTTATGTAAAATTTAAAGAACTCAAATAAGAATTAAGCCTTTAGCAATTATGCAAAATAATTGTTATAATTAATCAAAAATTATAAATTTAGAAAGCACTTCTTGTACTTCGAAAACTTTTATACGAGTCTATATATAGATATATACTTTAATAAGGAAATTTAACTTTAATAAGTTCAGATTGGACCTTTGATGCCAAAAGTGTAATGATTTTCAAATTAAATTAGTAATTCTGGTCGAACGCGAGAGATTTTGACATTTACATAAGCATTTTCAATAATTAAAATGCTTTCTTGCTGGAAGATAGTGGTCATCAAGCGTCTTACTTTGCAGATTCCAAAGTGATGAAAAGCTCCAACAAAACTCAAGCGATGAATAGCTGCAGGCGGATGTCTGTGACCTGTTTACTAAAAGGCTTGACTGTGCACAGCCTAAGGGATAAAAAGAAATTGGTTTTCAACATTTTCCTATTTGTCTTTTGCTTATTTCATATTTCGAAATTGCATATTCTACTTTTATGTTATTGCTTGTTTCTTAACAGGGGATGAGATCGCTGTTTATTGTTTTTGATCTTTTTTTTCCTTCCTCTTTTATTTCTTCTCCCTTCTTCCCCACTCTCTTTTTGTATATGTGTGTATATATGATTGAGTTGAAAGACCATCGTGTATAGAAGAGAGAGATACAGCTTTATTCTGATGCTTTCAGGTGTCCTGCGATCATCTTTCGCTTTTATTTAAATATAAATTTGATAGATCTTTTCGTTTAAAGTCTGTAGTTAAATATCTCGGGAGACGATTGATTTTTTTATTCCTTTTTTTATGTGTTTTCACCTCGCATTTGGTGGTTTGGCGGATGAAAACAATCCTCTACTAAGCACGCGATAATGCTTTTGTTATGCAATATAAATTGTAGCAATTCAATTTGTGCAGTGATCAAAAGTCACTAATCACCTAACTCGGCTTTAAAATCAATTAGTAGAGCAATAATGACGTACTAATGACGGGTATTTTTTGTTTTTTTCCTTTTTTAAAAAAAGATCTCTTTCGTATCCCTTTGTAGACGAGTGGGCATTTATGTACAGGAGACCATAGCCATGGGTGTCGCCCGGGGAAATTATACAGGAAAGTAATGTCAGTATGCGGATTCTAATATTAATGATACTCCCGCACGTAACCTCCACATTAGAGAGAGTGGGAAAAAATACCCAACGAGGAACAAAGGTACTGCCTACGAATCACGTGATTCGTCCCCACCTATGATGTTTGTGCACGCATGTGGTCAAAATAATCATTCTATCCCAAACGGGATTATTTAGCTCTCTTAATATGGCATAAATGCTCTCCAATCGAATGAACAATGCGCAACAAATGCGTTTTATTGCTATATTTAAAACAAATTAATCCTCTCGAGATTAATTTATGTTTTAGGAAATTAATCAATTTTATTTTTATTATAAAACAACGCTCTTTTTTTTATATCTAATTGTTATTTAACGTCGTATCAATCATATAATTAATTTTATACTCCTCTATTGTTAAGACAATACACAGTTATAACATTTATAACTGTTGAGTGTACATGGTTTTCGACAGTAAATTTTTTATAATTAACGTCACCGTAATTTAAGTCAATGTCCTAAATGTTGTAACCTCTTCATGACACTAACATCTACATTTCTCTTCTCACCTATCCATCGATCATTGATCTATAATGCATATACGTATGTATCCATTCTCTATATTGCATAACCTAACTTATATGACTAGAATATATAAGTAGATATATAAACGTATTTATCTAAGTTTTCTATTGCATAAAAAACAGATGCATTGTCATGCACTGTTCATGGGTACACATACGAAAAATAGATATAAAAATGTGATATATATCCCTGTACGCTTTATATAACTAAACATCTATTTTTGTGTTATATGCAATTAACTAGAGGATGGCTCAAAACGCAGTTAATTATCGTATTATTCAAATACATAAAAATTTAATTATATATTTTTTATCGTGTTTCTACCAGTTTTATAAAAGATAAGCGTATTTCTAAACTCAATTTATTAATTATATTCGCAAAATTTGACCTGATGCTCAGTTACCTGACTTTTGGGCCACCCTATGTATTCTACGTTATATAATATCCAGAAAATAATTCTTTAGATTAAATGTAAAAATTTTACTAAATAATTAAATATTTATGTATAAAATTTAAGATAATTTAATTATTATTTTAAAAGTTTTTACAAAAAGTTGGCTAATTAATAAGTTTATTTATCAAAAGGACTGTAAAAACTAGGACTAAAGTCTAATATGAAATGAATACATTGTGTATTCAAATTTCGTATATCAAATTTATCTAATTTCAAAATATAATTTTAATTAAGTTTATTTCAATTTATAGCTAATTTCTCTCTTATTTGATACATTGATCCGTAAATCTAACAGGAAGGAGGAAGAGAAAGGTAAATTGATCTTCCCCCTGACATTGACCATCGCTGAGTAATCTCGGAGGTAATATCAATCGATTCCAACTATATGTAAGGTAAAACTTTACAATATCAAATTAGATATAATTTAAAAATTACTGATTACATCATCAATCAATTCTTCGCTCGCTTACACCTTTGAAGATTTTAATAACTTTTATGAAGTTTTAAGTTAAAATGTTTTAGGTACAGTACATTATTTTAAATTATATGGAATAATTAATAAAATAATAGAATAAATAAATATTTTAAATATGGATTTAACGTAAGAAAAGATTAAGTAAAGTATAAATAAGTTTTTATACTGAGAAAAATGTGAAGAAAATTCAAATAAAGCGGTTTTTAATAAGAAAAAGTGAAAAGAAAAATTCAAATAAAATGGTTTTCAGCCAAGAAAAATGTAAAGTAACTTTAAATAAAATGGTTTTCAGTGAAAAAAATATATATGGAAAGGTTAAGTAAAATGGTTTTCGGCGAGAAAAATGTAAGGAAAATTCAAATAAAATGATATTCAGCGAAGAAAAATGTAAATTTACTTTAAATAAAATGGTTTTCAATGAGAAATATACACGTATATATATAAAACAAAATTCATATAAAATGGCTTTCAGTGGCAAAAAATGCAAAGTATAAATAAAATGGCTTTACAACGAAAACAAAATATTTAAATAAAATAACATATAAAAATTGTTTTGCAATAAAAAAACAAAGTATTTTGTTTTAATTTCGTTGCAAAAAAAGACAAAAAAGAAATAGCTTAATATATATATATATATATATATATATTTTTTTTTTCGGTGGAGAGAAAGAAAATGAAGCAATATTTCAGTTTCATAAAACTCGAAAGCAATCGAAGGAAACGAAGGGGGAGGGAAGAGAAAACTGCACATTGCCATCCTCATTATCCAAAGATTTAAATAAAGGAACATTAAGTAGAATGATACTCGTTTCGAATTGAATTCAAATAAGGGAAAAATTGTCACGAAATAAAATCGTGACGATAATAATGATGCGTGAGCATCACGAATACAATAGATATGAAATATGGAGCCAATAACAAAGAGATTACCGTATTGACGTAGATAATGATAATCATTTTTATTCTTCTACCACGTGTCATTTTTTAGTTAAATATTTTAACCGCGTAAAAACAATTCATCTTTCTTTTTAACTTTCAAAATATTTTAAATTTCATTAATGGTTTTTGCATTAATTAATGCTAATTTTCTATAAAATTGTCATTATTTATCATTACTTTTATTATAGAGTGTGTAGCCCAAATGTCGGTTAACCTAAATATTCTCATATAAGGTTAAAATGTGATTCTGTCGGTTTTTTTCAGATCGATTTTTTAAGCTTTTAAAATATAACTCAGTTAACGGACTTTTAGGCCAGCTTAAAGTTGAAAATATTTTCTGAAGCAGGAACTTTAACTTATTGAAAAATGCCGACTTTTTCGATACGAGAAATATAATTAAAAGTGCAAATAAAATAAGTTTTTATTGAGAGAAATAATAAAGAAATCTCAAATAGATCTCGTGATAAGAAAAAAAAGGTATAATTTCGAGAAGATATAGAAATAACAAAAGAAAAAATTTCTCGAGCCAATATTGTTTGTTCCTAAGAGATTAAAACCATAAGAAGTTTTTATTAAATCGAACTTTAAAGCAATAAAACGTTGTTCTAAATCCACCATAGATTTTGGGCGGAGCTGTAGACCGATAAAAATCCAGAAAAAAAACAGCATTAATCCTTTATTTCCAGCTTAGGGAACCGACACAAATCTTGACAATCCCCAAGAGAAAGAAGTGAAAAATGGCTAAACTTACGCAAGAAGAAGAAAAGAGTAAAAGCAGAAAAAGATATCACCTTCTGAAATATCGTATCCAGAGATCTATCATTCCTAAACTTCAACGACAGCTTTCACTATTACTTTCCTTATATTTTAAAAGAGTAAAAAAATACCTTTTACCTACCAACCACTTTAGAAAGAAGCTATTGATAAGTCCTTTCTTTTCTCACTACCAATCTGGATATGTTTCTAAATAAGATGATATATTCTAATAGATATATCCTCTCTCTCTTCTCTTATTTATTACTTCGTTTCTTTTATATGCGAATCTCCGAAAAGTCATTCATAATCTTACTTTAAAATTCCAAAGATTATTATTCATATAAATGGAATTTTCGTGTTTTATGTTATGTAAGTTAATTTCCTGATGTTGTTTTTATCTTTATTTCTATTTTTTTATCTGATTTTTTTCTGGGTTTTTATTGAATGTTGTCATTTTTTATTACTTTAATTCCGTGTCGAGAATGTGATTTTTTTTAAATAAAATTTCCTGCTTTTTTATATATTTTGGGAGAGTTTTAAATTTACTCTAGGAATATTTATAAAGTATAATCCAAACAGTACTATTGTTAAATTTATCTAGCAATATTTAAATTAATTTTCTAAACAATTCATAGAATTTTTTAATTGCTCCATTCTCGGTAATTTATTTTAAAATTTATTTTTATGAAATTTCTCGTTTTATTGTGGTAATATTTAAATTAATTTTATAAACAATTTAAGCCATTTCCCACTTCTACNTGATATTTCAATCGATCAAACATTTTTCTTCTCCCCCATTTTTTATACAGATAAGGATCATTATTGTTGATGGATTTTAAATATGTTCTTCTTTAACCATAAATTCTGATAGAAGTGATACTCTATATGGAAGAATAGAAAGATATTTTATTTTAAAATTTATTTTTATGAAATTTCTCGTTTTATTGTGGTAATATTTAAATTAATTTTATAAACAATTTAAGCCATTTCCCACTTCTACACAGGCTAAGATATTGTTGTATTGCTTTGAAAAGTTATCGCTTCGTACCTTTATTCATTTCTCATTTAATGAAACTTTAATAATCTTTTTTTTTTATTATTTTCTAAGCTTCTTTTCTAACAATTTTTCATCATCTTTAAGTCTTCTGTATCTATCTTGACTTAATTTACCTTACTCTTTAATTGTATTATAATTCACAATGCTTCTTTAAGTTTTCTTTTCTGTTAAATACAACATCTGTCTTAACACTTGAATATTCTTTGAGTATAAAAATAAATTTAGTAACTTATTTTCCTTTCTTTAAAACTCTCTTCATTTTTTTTTTCCTTTCCTTCATCAAATTTCTGACCTTCTATTACTCACTTCTAATTATTTATGCTAGCCTCATATATTACAGTCCTCTTCTTTAATATGAAAAATTCTCTTACATTTTTTAATATTCTTTGCTTAATTATTAAAAATAATGTCTTATTAAAAACATATGAAATGAATACATTGTGTATTCAAATTTCGTATATCAAATTTATCTAATTTCAAAATATAATTTTAATTAAGTTTATTTCAATTTATAGCTAATTTCTCTCTTATTTGATACATTGATCCGTAAATCTAACAGGAAGGAGGAAGAGAAAGGTAAATTGATCTTCCCCCTGACATTGACCATCGCTGAGTAATCTCGGAGGTAATATCAATCGATTCCAACTATATGTAAGGTAAAACTTTACAATATCAAATTAGATATAATTTAAAAATTACTGATTACATCATCAATCAATTCTTCGCTCGCTTACACCTTTGAAGATTTTAATAACTTTTATGAAGTTTTAAGTTAAAATGTTTTAGGTACAGTACNTGTATAAGAGTAGTTCATAATACTTTAAAAACTCATTTAATGCAAAATAATAATTATAGAAAATTATTTAAAAATATTAAAAAAAATTAATAATTTTAAAACTTCTTTTATACATTAAATTATTTTAAAAATAATATATACACTGTGTATATAGTTAAACCTCCAAACAACGGCCACCGACGGAAAGATGGCCGCCATTTAGAGGTGTCCGTTATTGAAGGTTTGACTGTTTACATAGTGTATATATATTTTTTCTCATATAAAAAACACGTGTACAAAATATTTATATTCACTTTTACATAAGGAACTATCTGAATTATTTATTTATTTTTTATTAATATATATACAGCGGTCTATACATAAAGCGTAGTATCTGACTTATTTAAATATTTATGACTTAGTTTTTTTCTTCGATAAAATATGGAAGAATAAACGTATATATTATAATATTTACCATTATAACTAGCAAATAACGTAAGCTGTTTCAATATCCTATAGTTTGATACTGTATATGAATGGTCAAATTGCTTTATTTAGCTAATTATTGGTCATGTTTCATTAGTGATGCGGAAAATTACTAAAGAGTGCCGTTAGATATTATTCTCTTCTAATAAAAGATTGATTTAATTGCCTTAATAAATAGTTTTGTATTTAAAAAAATAAATTTTAAAATATTAATTTGTAGCTGGTAAGAGTAAAGATGTAAAATATAAGTTGACAATTAGATGATTTATAAGTTATTTTATAGATTCTCAACCGAAGGATCGCGATCCCCGAGGATTTATTAAGTTTAAAATTAACTGATTTATAAGCTATGATAACAACCTTGCAAGATTTATTAAGTTGAAATTAGCTAATTTATAACATATATGTTATCTTCCTAACCGGTGGATCGCGAGGTATGAATTTTATGTTGAAAATTAACTGGTTTATAAGTTATATTATAATTTTCAACCAGTTGATCGCGTTCTCCGAAGATTTATTAAGTTGGAAAAGGGACTGATTTATAGAATATAGTATTATTTTGCAACTAGTGGATCGCGATCTCCAAATTTGTCTAATTAATGTTTAGATTTTCACAGCAAATTAAAAGAGATTATTTAACGTGTAAAGTTTGAAAATTATTAATCTAGGCGAATTTAACGCATTTTAAGGATAAAAAAATCTTTAGAATTTTAAAGAAAATATAGTAAAAACTTTATTAGTATTGGTCTCAATTCAATAGAAAACGTGTCTAGTGGCTACTTAATTAATGCATTAAACTTATTCCAGTGAAATAATAAAAATATATGCTAATTTATGGAAGATTTAAATATATTTTTAGAAAGATTTATTCGTATGTTAAAAAGAATAAGACAAAGTTTAGTGAAAAAGTAGTAGCTACATTGTACCCATTACGTCATATCAAATATATAACAATGTATATCCAAGAAAGGATCATCGGACAGAAGAAATTGAAAATTCGTCTTGGACAAATTCCAAGCAAGACGTGTTCCAACTGGAATCAATCCAAATTCTAAAACATGTAATTGAATATGTTGAAGTAAAGGACCGGATTATGATAGAAAATGGGGATGGAGACAAGTTAATGGAGATTCAAGACGCCGTTGTAAATAACTTAATCCTTGGAGGATTGGGTGAGTTACAAGATCCTCTGGCGTCTCTAATAGTTTTTCTATTGAGTTAATATAGTGACAGGAAGGTGAGCTTCTCACTGGGAAAAGGGAAAAATGTATGCTTCTTATTCACTCTTCCTCGCATTAATAATACCTTATTTCTCTTTCACAATCGAGTTCGAGTTAATCTTTATCTCTTGTGAGGTGGCGGATGAAAGCCAAGAAATGGATTTATAAAGATCTTCGCGTATTGTAAAATATAGCATCAATTATAACACGATATTATTATTAAAATTAAAAAAAAAAACTCTTACCTCTGAACATGGAGTAGAGATGGGCATCGACGTTTAACCGCGAACACGCTTGCTTCAGTGTTCGATATTCATCGCAGTAAGCTAGAAAAATAAATAAAGAAAAAAAAGGAAAGTCATTCTCTTATTCATCTTTTTTTGTCGTTGGGGTAGAACGACAGCTATCATGTTTCGTTATCCTCAAAATGGCTAACATTTTTACGAGGTTATAAAGCTAGTACCAACAAGTAGAGTACGACACCGTCGTGTAAACTACTCAACATCACTTGCCCGAAGGAAGAGGGAGAGAAGTAGAAGAAAACTTTCACGAGTCAAGTATCGTTTTCCACATCACATCAATGACTTTATAAGACAATTTCTAAAACTCTGATGTTGCTCAAAGCCGGTTAGTTTTTCTTTCAAACAGTCTCATTTCTTCTTTCTTTAAAACTTTCACTTGATATCTCTCATTTTTTTACGCTTTCTTTCTTACCCGGAGTCAATTGTTACATTGATGATATCTTTTTGGATGTTTGGTCGGAAGACCCGTCTATACAAGATTGTACGACAATCGTTGTTGTGTTAAGATACAATCATCGAAAGGAATCTTTTTTTCTTCTTTTTTGGAGAAATGAGAACACTTTTCGAGTGCTATTTTGGAAAATGGTCTTCTTCGATTCGATAAAAGATCACCTTTTGTTATATGTGCAGCCGTTTCGTGTGCAATTGTACGCGAATGTGCCATAGTATAATATTTTTACCTTTTGTCTTCCTGGTTTTTTTTGAATTAAGATTCTGGGTTGAGATTTTCAAGCTTACACATGATGCTCCCTGACTTTATACATAGGAAAAATCTTAATTTTCAGTTTTTATTTATAAAATTTCTGAATATTTAAGCTTAAAAGCTATAAAAATTCGAGAAAATGTAACAATTATTTCATTATATTTACAATTTCAAGAAATGATTTATCCATATTATAATTAAAAGTCCCACTAAAAGTCGAAACGTATACTTTAATTTTTCTCGGAATATTGTATACTATTATGTTATTTTCATACATTTGTACAAGAAAGTGTACTAATGATGTCAATTTAACAATACACGTGATTAGTACACTTTCTCGTAATAAAATGCAGTGTAAAAACGTACACCAATCTAACAAAACGGGTGCGAGTGTAGAATAGAGAAATAATTTTTCTTAAACAAACTTTACATAAAAAATTCTTAAAAATATATAAATTACATTTAAAATTAAAGGCAATGAATATATTTAACACTTAAATGCTTAATAATCCTATTATTTGCGATTTAGAAGCAAAGTTAAATCCGTTGAATTAAATCAGGACGATTTACTTTTATTGGAACTTCCTCTTAAGCGTTTATTAAAAATAATCGTTCCAGAGAAGTTAAAAAAAAAGTGTGAACAAGTAGTGAAGCTAATTATCGATGGGAGTAATCGTTAGAAACAACTCTGATTAACGTTTCGCCAGCTGTGACCATTGTTTTACTTTAAACTCTAAATTAACCACAATTAGTCAAGAGCATTAATCAAGTTAAAAATCTTCAATCTTCAACGTTTCTAAATGATCCTAATCAATTTTAAAGGATTAATATTTAAGAAAAAATTATATAAATTTTTTAAAAATAATTACCGAAACACAAATCTAGCAACGACTCTCTTTTTATTATTATTTAATCCATAAAAAAAGTAGAAGATTATAAATTTATCAACCTTTTCCTTACTCTACGGGCAAGAAAAAAAATAATGGATAAATTTTTAATAAATTCTTTAAAGAATGATGATTTTTTTTCTTATAGTTGATCACTTTTTCAAAGAATGGATGTTTCTTAACACAAAAACTCTGAAGTTTCATTGATATTGTCAGAATTACCAGCTTCTTCAGATTTGTTGCTTTGGTGGTACATTGTTGATGAGTATCCTGGTACACAGCAGTTTTTCCTTTTCCCATCTCTATTCTGACAGAGTCAATTATTAAAGAATCAGAAGCAAAAACTGTTTTCTTTTGTACGGATGTGTGTTGTCAATAGTAAAAGTGAAATGTCTTGGCCATGAGAGAATTCTTATATGATTTTTTCCATCTTCTCTGCACTTATACGGATCTTTCTTCCTCTTTTTCTTTTGATGTCTTTGTTATGAAAGGTGCTTTTACAAGATGAGAAGCTGTCATGTGTGATTCGTTTCTCGCTATGACTAAATATAAGTTGAAGCGGCTCTTCTGAAGAGAGACAACCTCTTACGTGCCATATTCGTGTACAAACTGCTGCTTCAAGTCATTTCCACATGATTTTGTGCGAGTAAAACTTTTTTCGGTTATTTCTTTTTATAGATTTCTTAAATAAACATTTTAAAATCGGTAAACTTTAACTTTAGTATAATAAAAATGTACTTACTTTCTCTGTATTGAAGGACATTGTGGTGCTTTTCGTATATTCCAACACAACGATAACATCGTTCCCGGCTAGAAAATAGAAATTTGATATTATAATTAGGAAGATATTCTTTAATTTAATGATTTTGTTTGTTTAAAACATTAAATCATGCTATTGTTTTATTGAAAAATCAGCTTTATATTAATTAAGCACAGGCAACTAGTTATACAAATTCTACACTCTTGAAATAATTAATTTAACTGGAATATTATTTAAATTTACTTATATAAAATTTAATTAAGTTTTAAATTTATATAATTATAAATTGATTTTTATACTTAAAAGTTAAAATTTTATTTAAATTAAACAAAAATGTAATGCGAAGAGATAAAGAAAAGTGTACAGAAGTAATTCACAATTTCACATTTTGTTATTCATTTAATGCTTATTTTTTCTCTTCTGGTTTATAAATTTATCTTCCCATTATAAAAAGTAAACATATAAACGTCTCAATAAATCCCTTTTCTTTAAAATAAATGTAAATAAATTTTATTTACCAGAAATGTATTTAATCCGCAAACAGGAAGCTAGAACACGACATTTGAGAAAGTTAGAAAGGGGAAAAAACCTTTCAGTTTTTAGGTAATTTTCACGTAAACGATAAAAGTAACATCATCATCATCAGTTGTTTTAATTTAATCAGCAAGATTTAAGGAAAAAAGTAAGTCGACATCACGGATAAATCATTCCATCCTTCTACAATACAAATGGATACAATAAACAATCAGCACAATCAAAATTTCGGTATAGTACACACATCATCAAATTTCCTTCATTATCGCGTGCGATATGTTGAAAATATCGATATGATGTACAATGCATCCCAAACTTTCCTAATTGCTAGCCATTATAGAAAAGGTCATTTAAAAGGCGGATAAAATCCGAATGTTCGCTCTAACGACTTGAGGTCAATAGAGACTGGTGAGAAATTGCGCTGTTCGCTAGATTAAACGGGGGTTCAAGCTACACTTGAGGTAAGAGCGGCACTCCACATTGCTATTTACAATACCTGTCATTTATTGGACTTTTAAAGGAAAGTTCATTAAGATAATTAATGTCGTAACTCATGCGGTAAAGCCAGTTTAGTTCTTTTTCTTCGGGATGTGCAGCATCCACTTTTCTAATCCTAGTCGATTCTAACATGCACGCTGCTGCACGCTTCATTAAAGAGTATCCCATGTCTACTTTATATAACGTATACTGTTTGTACTTAAAGTTTATTTAAATGCTTTCGAGGTATTTAAAGTAAGAGTTGAGGCTTTTAGAGAAAAAGTATCGCTCGATCCGTTTTCTTGATTGGTTTGCCTCTTTTGCATCATTTTTCTTAGACCGGGATTAAAATGATGCACATTCGTCTCTTAATGCTGCTATTTTTATTTTTTGAAAGTAGTTGCCGCATTGTTTTAAGTAGTAAAATCCGTTAAAATTAAAGAGCGGGTTTATGAAGGAAACAACACAATTTTATTTTCTAAAACTTCAATATTTAAACAAACGTCATTTTGATTTATGACTTCCTTTACAAATCTCTCGCTTTTATACTTCAGATAAATGCTTTATTATATACAAAACAATTCATAAAGTCTTCCGAAACGATTTTTACCCGAAAATAAATTGTATTACAGAAATTAATTGTTTAAATTCCTAAATATTAAGAAGAAAATCTGTAAATAGTAATTGATCTTTTCACTATCATTTGCCGAATAAACCATATATTTCTGTAAAAAGTATGGATATCATAAAAAATTCATACCATTTAAAAAATATTTTAACAGTTATTTTATTGCTTTGAACTACATAATGAGTTTTTATCGCGTTGTGGCAGAAAATCCAGATAAATAGAAAGAAGCAAGGAGAATGATGATAAACCGCATCTTTGGAGTGGCACGATGTAGCAATTCTCTGGTCAACAAATATAAGAGATCAATCATTTAGGAAATGGTCATTCTATCAAAAATGAATAGAAACGAATACCTTAATAAATAGTTTGTTTGCTTTCTCTGGTAACTAATGTTGTTGATCAACTCTTTACTAAATGCTTATTTTTTTACGTTAAACTTTATTTTTATTTTTATTTAATATGATGTAAAACTACTCACGCAAATTACTCTGTTCAATTTCACAGAATTTATACCTTTAACTCCATTTTTTTTCCTTTGAATTTTGCTAATATTTTAAAACAACTTTCAAATAAATTAAGTACTTGATACGTGTCACGTTTATTAAATCAGAAACAGTAAAATTTTAAAATTAATAAGAAAATTAAATTGTTTATGATCTATTTTCTGATAATATTCCGCTTAATTAATTTGCTTTAAGATGAAAATATTTTATTAATCTTATTATTTTCTAATGAAATTGGCTAAGAGAATCAATTCTTTCTGATCTCTTATACAAGGTTGGATTTGAATTTGTTAAGGTTTCAAGATAAACTAAGAGGATCTTTCTTCCAAATAATAATAAATTTAAAATATCTAAGCTGTAGCTCACTCATCTTACATATAAATTTATACATTCTCTTATATAATCATAAGATAAAATAAAATAAAAATGATCTATTAACCATTATTTTCTAATGAATTTAAGCAAAAAATTTAATTCTTCTTGATCTCTTGCGAAAGATCAAATTTAAACCTGTTGAGGTTTTAAGTTATAATATATGAGGACCTTTCCTTTATCAAATAATAATAAATTTAAGGCCTTAAGCTGTAACTTCTTTAGCTTATACGTAGCTAAATACATCCATATTATTATCTACTCATAAGATAAAAATTATCTTATAAGTATATATAAGTCTATACACACCTTCTATACACTTCTGGGTGAGAAAATAAATTGTAACCTTTATTTAATTAAATGAATTCTAAGAATAAAAATAATTTTACTTAAAAAAACATCTTTTTAAATAAATAAATATTAAAGTAAATATATTTTTTATATAAAATTCGATTTATTTTTGTTTTATTAATTAAAAATTGTATTTGATTTATAATAAATAAATGCATTGAATTATTTACCAATTTTTTAATAGAATTAAATAGCAATTTTTAATGCAAATTAATCGTTTTATTCTAAACATTAAAAGAAAATTATTCGAATTATTTGAATAATTATTTTAAATAAAGTATTATACAAAATATATAAAACAGATTGCAGATGTACAGTATTATACTTTATATATATATAGCAAAAAATTTAATTCTNTAAAATTCATAACTTCTATCATTCTTTAGTATTACTCTAAGGCAAAAACTTAACTAAGTCGAAGCGATCAGGTAAATAATATATATTTTGAATATAAAATTTTTTCATAACTTAGTTTTAGATTTTATTTTATTTTTTAAGAAAAAAATTATTTGTAAAAACTTCATAAAATTGTAAAAGAAAAAAAAAACTTTATATCAAAAATAAAATATTAAAAAAAATACAGAAATTTAATAAGAAAGAATAAAATACATTTTTCTATAAAGTACACGCAAGAAAATAAAAATAAGAAAAATATTGAAGTTTTTTTTTATTATTTTTATTCTTATTCTTAAATCTCGAATTTTGAAAATAATCATTTTTTTTTCTTTCTTTTTATTTTTACAATATCCGGAATAAAAAAAAATTGGTTTATTTGTAAACATAATTTATTAAAAATTAATTATTCAGCATTCTTTCTTTATTATTTTTCTCTATTTCTAAAGAAAATAATTGGATAGAAAATTCTCTTCTATATCGTTAAAATTCATAAACAATTCCTACAAGTTTAAAATTTTCCCTTTTTATGTGTGTGTGTGTATGTATGTATATATTTATGTACAAAATATCTAATAATAAATCAATCTTTTCAATTTAAAAACATGTGTTTACGTTTAATAATTTTTTCATATAAAAAATGTAAATTTTTATTAATAAAAAAAATTGATTTATTATTAAATTAAAAATAAATTATAAATTAATTTTTTTAATTTTAAATAATTATAAGTATTCCTCGAATTTTATTTATAGGGTGGCCCAAAATTCGATTAACTGCGCTCCGTTTTAGGCGCGTTTTTCGAGTAAAGTTACGAATATGAATCGTAAATTTAATTTAGAAAAACGTATTTTTCTATTAAAAAATTGATAAAAACAAGAAAATATTTTTTAAGTAATTCAAGCAACATCAATTATCAATTTAATCTTTTGAATGGTTAACTAATTTTTGGACGACCCATACATATACATAAACACAATAAATTCGTAAATTAAATTTAGAACAACGTGCTTTTTAACGAATATACACCAAGAAAAACTTAATTTTTGAGTAAATTTTGTAAAGTTTGTAAGTATAAAAAATAATTTACAACGGTTAAGTGACATTTGGGCTGTCAAAAGATTAAATTAAAATGTCTGTTATTTATCTTTGTATAATTTAGGGTAAGGAAATAAAACGTAAATAACTATAATAATTAACAATATTATTTAAAAATTGTTTATTTTTGTTACATTACATATAAAATATCAATTAATTAGTTAATGTAAGTTTATATTTTGTTTTTGTATCTTATGAAAAATGATCGAAAAAAGCGCTTGTTAAGGAGTGTACTGTTACTTTCCCTTTAAACAAGGAAAATAATTATAAACTGAATATTAGAAAAATTGTTAATTTCTCATTTTCTTGATTATTCTATATAAAAACTCAATTTTGCATTAAATATTTTTTTAAAAATTAGATAAAATTTTTATTAATTTATAAAATATTCTTTCGTTAATTAATTAACTTTAT
>NW_019385471.1:93168-109539 GCF_000671375.1 Centruroides sculpturatus | reverse complement strand
AATTACAATAAATTATTAAAAAAATAATTAACATTTTAAATATTTTAAATTTTCTTTAAAATATATAAATTATATGTTCATATTTATCTAATTATTATAAAATCATTTATTTTATGCTTAATTTTCATTAGAAAATGATTATTATTATTATATAAATTAATGCTTAAATTCAATTAATAAATAAAAGAATTGAATAATTTATAATAAAATTAATTGAAATTTAAAAAAAATAAAAGGATAATTTAATATTTATCGTTTTATTTTACTCTATTTTATAAATAAAATTAATTCTTGTGTTATCAAATAGAATAAAATAAAGAATAAATGTAAAAGATTTATTTCGATTAATAATAAATATAAATTAAAAAATTGTTTAATGAAAAACCGATTAATCTTAATACTTTAATATTCTGTCGTAAATTTTTACGAATAAATTTTAATTTCCTATCAACAACAACTATATTAAAATGAATGTTGCTAAGTATGAGAAAATAATTAAATATAAGTTTAATGAGGTTTAAGTTATCGATGGGAGGAAAAAAACAGAAGTTACAACAAATTATTAATTACAAATCCGATTAATTGCATTTAATTAAGATTTGAGAAACGAAGAATTAAAAATGTGTAAACGAAAGAAAGAAAGAAGAAAGCAATTTCTAATCAGAGTGAAGCGAAACAAAGGATCATCATATCTCAACTAATCAATATGATTGTAAGACTAAACATAATCCGTTTAATCTGGGAATTATCTCTAGATCCTACTATACATCTACACACATGCCATGTCACACTCGACTAATTAATTTCTAACCTTATTCTCCACCCATTTTCCCTCACGATTATTAGAAAGGTAGTTGACTTTTATAAAGAGAAATATAGGGCAGAGGACACTCAATAGATTCTTTCTCTCTTTTCTACCCTTCGTTTTTTTTTCTCTATTCATTCATGTTCCGTTTTATGTCACGGAGAGATCATAGAAGCAAAAAAAGGGGGAAAAAAGATTGAAAACAGCTGGTGTGTATCACGCACGATAACTTACGATCGACTGTTTCCTTCTGACCTGATTATTGATAGCAGGCTTTATCACCATTGTAGAATAGTTTTAAATTTGATAGATGGATCTTTTTAAAATTATTAGCTTTATTTTTTTTTATTTTTTATTTTTTATTTTCTAAAGGTTAACGCATGAGGCAACTGCTCCTGCTCCTGTAAATGACACTTCATCCAATAGTTTTCTGTCGAGAGGAAAAACACCCCGCGCAGGGGCAAATGTATTTTTTCCCCGACCACCATATTTCCCTCCCTCAAAATATTTTCCGAGCGAAGTGATAGAAAAAAAATACAAAGTCTCTTCTCCTCTTTTTACGGTTGTAACAGGAAACTATCTGCAGCTTTTTTTCTTAAGAGGGATGAAGAAAGAGGGAGACAGCATTAAAGTAAATATCATATATCTAATAATATATAAATGGTGAATGAATGAATAATAAAAATTATAAGGGGAGAGTTGAGAGAGCAATGAAAAGTCTTCCTTGTTTATAATAAATGTTGCTGTGTAGAAGATAATTCAAGAAATTTAAGATCTTTAGGAACGTTTTCAACTGTTCTAAGCTTCAATAAGACAATTAAAACATTTTTTTTCTTTATATATATATATATATATATATATTCAATTTTTAATGATTTGTTATCTCTGACTTGTTTCATTTTTACCATAAAATTAAATTAATTTTCTATTGTAATTTATACATGAATTAAACATGAATATAATTAAACGTGAAAATATTTCAAAATTTATTATTTAGAATTAATTTTGAATGGAAGAAAAGGAATTTTATATTTAATAATTTCGCAAGTTAAATCACTTTCGTTCTGCCTGAAACTGTTTTCTTTGACTGTTTTCTTGAAAGAAAATATAGAAGTTGGATAGACAAAGTAAAGACATTTATTTACTACACGTAGTCTCTTGGGAGTTTTTTTTTCCCTATGTGCCAAGGGTTTAAATGTCAAAAGGTGTCAAGTGAAATTAACATCATTGTAAAGAAAAATAAACGATAGAATTCGAACCCGTTGTTTATTATTCTCTGAAGATTTTTTTTGACTTCTAACGCAAAATTAAGCAATAAAATGTTACTTTTAATTATAAAGTGCCAGAGTGCACTTAAATAATCACTGGAAGCTAAAATTGTAGAGTGATTTTTGTTAGTAGAAGAAGGACTAGAGTCTACAGTTAAAGACAAATATGCCCAGAGCAATAACAAAGTGCAGCATTTCTCTCTCTGGCTCTCTTGTGATTCGACTCTAACGCCTTCAATTAGGTACAAACCTCTCATGACACATCATTCAATATTACAACAGCATTTATTGGCCATGGTGTAGTAGCATTTTATAAATAACTTGCCAAATTCCCTTTGGCGCAGAGATCATTGACTTTTGAATTTTATTAAAAATAATATTTTTAACTTAAAATATGACCATAACAATTATATTTAAATTATTTATATGTAAAAAAATAAAGTTGTTAAACTTAATATTTCGGAATGGAAACGATAGAATTCTTTCTTCTACTGTTACAATATCATTAAAACAGAGGAACGATCTATCTAGAGATGTGATGCAAAAGATAAGTCATTCGTATATAACGATGCGTATGTATAGTACATAATACATGATAAATTATTGAATATGTTATAAAAATTAAAGAAAAATATTGATCAAAGAGGCAACTCCCAATTTGCCTCATTAGAGAACGTGTTTCCACACCACGTGACCATAACTAAACCTTATTAGTATTCAATTCTGAAGGAAGTAAATTCAATAGACGTCTAGACAGTCTCTTCGGAAGCATAAACTTATTCTATTTACTTCTCCTGATATGATTTTTTAGCGAGGAAAATAATAATATATTTTCCTCGTAATAAACTTCGTTTGACATTGCATAATTTATATCTGTTTTGAAAACCAAGTTCCTTTTTTTTCGATTCTCTTTAACAAATTATATTTTATGATTTTGTAGAGATGAAATA
This sequence comes from Centruroides sculpturatus, assembly GCF_000671375.1. Lineage (NCBI taxonomy): Eukaryota > Metazoa > Arthropoda > Arachnida > Scorpiones > Buthidae > Centruroides > Centruroides sculpturatus. The sequence goes on along the minus strand of NW_019385471.1, from coordinate 106,516 downwards.
AAGATAAGGGAAACATAGTCGTAAAATTTCTCCGAGTTAATTTACGTAAAAAATATGAAAAATGTATTTGTTTAAAGCGTAGAAAGAGCCTAATTTATAAATTAAAATGTTTATAGTCCTAAGATATGGAGAAAAATTATAATATGTAGTCAAGAACAGGGTTTGATTTACATATAATTTAGTGCCTTAGGCTACAAGGATCTAGTTTAAAACTTCACACTTAAATTTATTATTATTTAGTAGAAAGAGGCCTCTTATATATTACAACTTAAGGCCTCAACGAGTCTAAATCCAGATCTAGCCAAATTAATGAAGTAATTTATGTGTTGCAGAGAAGCGAATGTAATTAACTGATATCAATATTGTATATTAGTTATAAAGTATCACAGTGTTAAAGACACAATAATTACGTGATAGAAAATATGGTTTATCACTAGAATGATTGTTTTTTAATGTTATAGAAATAGATAAAAATCTGGAAAAAAGTCTAAATTTCTGACAAATGCCCATTATAGTTTATTTATCTACAAAATTCGGATGCTAATTAATCATGAATCATTACAACATTTATTATAAATGAAGCCGTCCTATAATTCTGTTTCCTGATTGTAAATCAATACAATACAAGAGGGTTGATGACATGCACAATGGACATCGTCCATAAGGCCCTTTACAGTTAGTGCTGTTGTGTAAGCATAATAAATTCAACATTGTCCTATTAGAGGAACACAAACAATAGAAAACTTTCATCAAAAGCATATAGTTTGCCATTACAACTTATTATGTCATCGGTTCTGCAAGTCGCATGCATTTTATCTGTGATATATTGTGCTTAATACCCTTGATATATCATATAAATTGTATCATGCTTACTATCTTTTAATAATTAATAAACGAAAATCAAATAAAGAGATAACTGAGATTTAGTAAACATTTGAATGTCAAAATCTGATTTTAATATAATATTAAAGGAAAATGAAGAATTTAAAATAATTTTTCTTATTTAAAACAACAAATTAGTCTTTAAAATTGCTGAAAATAACCCGAAAATGGCGAAAAAATACCCCAAAAAGGAAACAAAATTACTCCAGAAAGTCAAAAATTACCCCAAAAACTGTAAAAAAGAAAGAAATTTTCTATAAACTAATTTGTAAATTTTCATATAAATTAGCAATTCTGTGGACTACTTAAACTTTTATTATCAAAAATACAACTTTAAGTAATAAAATTTTAGTACATCCATTTAAGTTTACACTTAATTTTAAAAAAAAATTCGGATAATAATAACTATTATTATCATCTAAAATAAGACTATTTATTATAGAAGAATTTATATATTTTTCTCTTTTTTTCCTAGAAATTGTTAAACAAAAGTGTGGCAATTAAATTTTCGGTTATGATCCCATTGAGTCTCTTCATTATAATGCAAGAAAATTGACTCTTTTAGTTAAAAAAAAAAAGAAAAGAAAAGAGCATGCAAATTAGCATCCCCTTTTCTCTCATAAACCTTGTTTGCAATATGTTTTTAGCGATGCTACAAAGAATTGGTTATATTTTTCAGAGAAAAGGGCGTTTCCTCTCTCTCTGGGTTACAAGGAATAAAGGAAATTGTTATGTAAATGTTATACGGATGACAAAACTGATATAAACAGTCACTTCTATACTTTTTCTTCACTTCTTTCTTTCTTTTTTTTTTAACTTAGGAGTCATTAGCAGTTTCTCTTTTAGTTTTAATGTTGTCGTAATCGCTTGCAGCATCAAAGAAGAGAGTAAACGGGATTTGCTTTTGTATTATCTTCTTTAGAATATTTTTAAATTGTTGTAGGATATTAATTAGCATAATACTTTCTTTATTCTAAAGTTCTTCGAGTAATTGCAATTCTCTTCAATATTCATAATTGCTCACTTGAAGAAGTGTAAAAATGTCATTCGCTTTGACGCCAAATTTTACGCTCTTAAAGTCTCAATAGAGATTGAAACAGACTTACGTCTTGCCTATTTTTGAAAAAACCGTGCTTTTGTTTCTATTAAAAATTATTTGAAACTACTTTAAATTGGTTTTTCAAAAAACAAACTGTCCGCGGGGGTAGAGGATATAAATCAACTTGTTTTTTTTATGTTTACATTACTTAAGCACTTGGAAGCTTTTATGGGGACTTCTCCATTAATAAGATTATCCTTTAATCTTTCTATATGCCTTACATAATAGGCAACTGTCAATATGTGTATCTAGATATAATATTCTTCTTTATTCCATTAGTTTCTCTTTTGCTTATTTCTTTCTTATGGCAACAATCGAAATTATTCGTGCTTTTTTTTTGTTTTTAATAGATTTAATATTGNAAATTAGGATAAAGCAGCAAATCCACAGAAATTGGTATTGCTAATATTGAAGGTGGAGGAAGAGAGGAGGACAAGTACAGAAAACAGGCAGTAAAGAAGAGATCAAGGAAAAGACAGAGATTGAGATGGAGTAATAAAAAAAGAAATAAAATAATCTCATGTTATTTCTTGAATTGGCATGTGAAGATGTACGAGAAAAAAAAAGAGATGCAACAACTCACCAATATAGTCAATCCAAAAATTTTGGGATAAGATGGAAGGGGAGGAGGAGGAAGACAGAGTTCTTAATAAAAATTTTAAAGGATTAAAATCTTATTAAACACGACTTTTAATACAAATTGTGAACTTTTTATATAATTTTATCATCTACATAGTTTCTATACACTTTACCTAATGTATTTATCTATCTATCTATTGTATAGTTTTTCATTCTTTAAAACTTTTTCTATAATTTTATGTTTTAATTAGCAATTTAAAACGAAACTATCCTGCTAAATTATCCGTCGATTGTCGGTCCATAAAATACCTCAGAAACTAAGTGTTATTATAATAGCAAAATATAATTCGTACTATTAAGTCTTTCATACATTAAACGTAAAAAATATGTGATAATTGATTATATATTTGTTCATGAGCCATATATACAAAAGTCTTAATAAAATATTAATATTCTTAAATAACTAAAGCTTAATTTTGTTAATTGCTTCAATGCTTAGTTAACTACTAAGATATATAATTAAGTATCTAATTACTCTTCAATTAATAATTTTTTTTGCATAAATAACGTAAATATAATCTACAAATATTCGTATCATGATAATTGAACTGATCAGTATTTCAATATATATAACTCAAACTATATTACTTAATTATTAATTCGCGCGATAATAAACTGACTAAATTTAAGCCAATTAGTAACTAAAACACGTCAGTTAGAGTCATTACTATAAATATATATAACTATGTTATATATAGTAGATTTGCTATTTAGATAAATTATCTTTTCTATCGACCAAAGCAAACAACAGCATCAGATAAATGGAGTTACTTACTCTTCAAAATTAATCTCTAAGGAGAGGGGAAAAAAAACAACATTACTCATTTATTTTTTCCCTAAAGAGATATTTCTTATTAAATTATGACTTTAAATTATGTATTTTTTTAAAGAAAAAAATGTTTATAAAGTAATATAAAACTGAAAATTTGAAGATTCTATTCATACGACGAAGCTCCTGGAAAGGAAGAAGAAGAAGAAGAAGAAAGAGAATCGAACTTTACTTCTACTTCACAAAAGCTGACGATGTCGATTTTGAAAGAAATATATGACAGCAATAAAAATTCGCTTCTGGACCTGGATACGAATTCATATCTTCCAAAAGTTGTATAATCTTTTTGCCATGTGATTCGCTTATAAAAATCATTGGTGATGAGAGAAGAGTGATGCGAATGCTGTGGAAAAGCTACGTTCCTATGACGTTACGAATTAATTTAAATACTTATAAAGAGAAGAAAACACATAAAATAACACATATTTAACTATAAAAATATTCATTTTTTTAACTACAAACATATTTATTGAACGGGTATTGAAATAACAAATTTATTTACAAATGCTTCTATAGGAGAAACATTTAAGTAAATTTATTCGCTAATTTAGAAGTGTGAGAGACGATTTCAATATGTTCCTTCCATCTTAAGTAATCAAGCAAAGGTCGCCTAATTGACTATATAAACCTAATCAACTTTATTACTTCATTAAAATTCATAACTTCTATCATTCTTTAGTATTACTCTAAGGCAAAAACTTAACTAAGTCGAAGCGATCAGGTGCAATTTCTTAAATTTGGGTGGAGTTTTTATAAACGTAATAATAATAATGATTTAAATTTTGAAAAATCTTCCTTTATATATATNGAATAATAATAATAATAATAATAGAGAAATTTTGTTCTGTAACCTAAAGGAAACTTATAAATTGAGAGAATAAATTCTTCTCATAATTCGAAGCTAAAGAATGAAAGAATTAATTAAACTAGATAGAATTAATCAAAGAAGAGTGCTGATGATGATAAATGCTAATAATAAAGAATGGCTACCAAAAATTTGTCTAAGTTTTAAAAATTTGAGGTGTGTCCGAAGAGTAGAGGCAATTTGCTTTGCAGACGAAATATTAAAGACAAGTTAGCAATGAATGAAGGTAATTTGAGATAACGACTGTAATTTCCGTAGGGTGGTGCTTGCGATTTGTATGTTCTAATGATAAATTAACAAATAAAAAAAGTGTTAATGTTGCTCAAATGAGAATTTTTCGCATCATCGGTTTACCCACCTGATTAATTTGACAATTGAAATATGTTGCAGCTTTACTTATTTAATTCCTCCTCTTACGTATCTTTGCCTTTTCATTCGTCTTGCTTTATATTATCGAATAGAAAAATGCGAATATCTTTTAAACACAAGATAAACGAGAACGAGATGCGTATAAATATTCATTTATAATGCATAATTTTATTATTATTTTCGGTTTCTGACATTAAAAATTGAACAAAAATGAATGTCAGGTAAAGGTTTATTTAAGAATATTTTACGTAACGATATGATTATTTAAACTTTAAATATTGAATATATTGATTAATGGACGTAAAGAAATAGTATAAAGGTGATTAAACACGATAAATATTTGATTGTGTATGTGTAGCATTATTATGATTCATTTAAAATTTATCATAAAGAGAGAATGTAAGATAGAAAATGCACGGTAGAAGCAATAGAAAATGCAGAAAAAATTGTTTTTTAAACATGAAAAACGTTATTCATTAACGGTTATTTACTTTCTAGAACAGTTACTTTTTTTTTTGTTTTTTAGTTTCCATTACAAAATTTACGAACCTTTTCCCCATTTGAAAACTAAAACTTTGAGTAACGTCACTCAAGCGATGATCATTAAAAGTATTTTTTCTTAGTCTTTTTGATAAAAATTCCTATACTTTTTCCTTCTACCGCAACAATTTCTTTCTCTCATAGTAATTACTTTTTTGGTTTGTGCTACTGTAGTAATAGCCGAATGGTGGGCTTAAGACTATTAATGACAGTCATTAGAATTCTCCCCAAAGGATTTGCTTCTACTGGGTGATGTAATGAAGATGTGACGCCGAATCGTAGAGCGCGTGCTCGTCGACCTCCCCCGGGGATGGACACAGAGTTTTAATTTACTTGTCAAGGTTGACGCGACCAAATCCCCCCACTAGAAACGTGGCTCGTGTGTAATCTGTTGCACACGGGCACAGACACACAGTCAACCTTACGTATTGTTCTACCTTATAACTGTAAAAAAGTTCGATCGGGTCGAATCCGGAGAGGCTTCTTTGCTTACTCTTCTTTTGAGTGTTTATCTAGAATGTATTTTCAATTTCAACGCGCCACTGACCGAAATGGGTTCGAGAGCTTCTCTCTTTCTTCCTGACAGTTGCCTGAATGGTGTCCACTGTTTTTCTACCTGTTTTTTTAGGCGAAAATCCGACAAATCTGAATTTTTTCAACTCATTTTCCGGTGCCAGTTCCTTGGCAAAAAAAAATGCACAAGTTTCTTTCTCCTCTTTTCTTTTTACTTTTTTGCCGATGCAGTAATAAACCGGTTTCTTGTTTCTTTCTTATTCTAGAGAAATTCGTTTTTTAAATTCCGCGAGAAGAAAGAAAAATCGGATTTTTGAAATAGTATAAACGTGGTTAAACACGAGAAATATTCGATTGCATGTACCGTATGACTCGTTTAAAATTTATCGTTAACAAAGATTATAAAACAGACGAGCAATTATTTATTGTGACATCGTCACAATGTCGAGTTGCAATTTTTAATTATATTTTTGATTTATTTAATTTACTATATATGCTTTCCACCTCAAATTAGTAATCTTGTCCCCTATACAGCATACTTTTCCTGATAGAAACGGAGTCGTGTCGGTCATATATGTAATTCCATTCTGGGAGAAATATTTGAATTAAAATTATGTAACTTTCGGTCTAGACTGGAAGTTCTTGTATAGTTAATCGAAGCCTCCTACTCATAATATTTTCATATCTCTCTCCAGTTTTATCTATCTAATACCATTCTCGAAATTAAGGAAAGACGGACGACAGCGGGAATTTATAATCTACAATTTTTTCAAATTGCATTCCAAAAATGCCTCGTAGAAACAATAAAAAATGACGAAAAAAATGTTTTTTAAATATCAAAAACGTTACAAATTAACTGTTATTTAATCCTAGAACATTTTAACATTTTTACTACAATCCATTTCCCTATTTGAGAAGCTAAAAACTTGAGATAATTTTACTCGGAATATTTCAATATTCTTCTAGAAAACAAATTTTCTAGAAGAATACATAAACATCGCATTTTAATTTCAAACATTTAATTTATTTTCTAAAATCATTTACAATGATTTATTGCATAGACTTTATATTATGTTCTAAACTGGAGTTATCTCCTTCCTTAATATTTATCGCTTCCTTAAACATTTTTTATTATTTTTTTTTTACTTGGAAAGCATAAACTATTTTGAAAAACGTTATTTTCTACTTTCTATTTCCTTACTAGTATCAGTCAATTTCCTGAATTATGTCCTCAAGCTGCCGAGTTACTTTTATAATATTTATCATACTTACAACCTCTGACATTATTATTTTAAAAGTTTTTTCGAGCTCAACTTTCATTTTTTTTTAAATATTTAATTTTTCATTAATTAATTATTACATAAACTTATACTTAACCGAACTCTTGCCTATAATTAATTATAGGTTTTTTTAAAATTATTTAAATGCTTAATAATGATTGTTTATACAATTTCTTGGCTAAACTACTGTAATTATTAACGTAATAATACATCCTAATACTCTTTGATCGCATTTATTATATCACTAACTTCGATTTATTGAACTAATTTCGTTGCTTATATCTAAATATAGCTCTTGTCTGCTAGAGTATATTACATAGATTATCTTATAGCTCTAATATTATTGTAGGCAGGTTATTTTAATTTTATTGTTATATTTAAATACCGTATACATAAATAAACTAATTAAAATAAATTACACGATGGTCCAAAAGTTAGGGAACCGATTTATTTTTTATAATTCTTGATTCGAACTGATTTTCAAAGGTTCTTGACATATATCTCGGTTAACTGATTTTTGGACCGCCCTGCATACAGACAAAAGTATTTTATTAATCCGTCTCACCTATACGAAATTCTCTCTTTAATTTTGTATAGATGAAGTTGTGTTAAATATAGAATAATAATAATAATAATAATAGAGAAATTTTGTTCTGTAACCTAAAGGAAACTTATAAATTGAGAGAATAAATTCTTCTCATAATTCGAAGCTAAAGAATGAAAGAATTAATTAAACTAGATAGAATTAATCAAAGAAGAGTGCTGATGATGATAAATGCTAATAATAAAGAATGGCTACCAAAAATTTGTCTAAGTTTTAAAAATTTGAGGTGTGTCCGAAGAGTAGAGGCAATTTGCTTTGCAGACGAAATATTAAAGACAAGTTAGCAATGAATGAAGGTAATTTGAGATAACGACTGTAATTTCCGTAGGGTGGTGCTTGCGATTTGTATGTTCTAATGATAAATTAACAAATAAAAAAAGTGTTAATGTTGCTCAAATGAGAATTTTTCGCATCATCGGTTTACCCACCTGATTAATTTGACAATTGAAATATGTTGCAGCTTTACTTATTTAATTCCTCCTCTTACGTATCTTTGCCTTTTCATTCGTCTTGCTTTATATTATCGAATAGAAAAATGCGAATATCTTTTAAACACAAGATAAACGAGAACGAGATGCGTATAAATATTCATTTATAATGCATAATTTTATTATTATTTTCGGTTTCTGACATTAAAAATTGAACAAAAATGAATGTCAGTGCTTTATCTCTGCCTAAGAAGAGTCATTTTAGTTTTAAACTATCTTTCTTCTACGTTTTCTAAGAATAAAAAAGCGGAGTAAATCGAATTTCGGGAGTATACGCTATCTCCATGAAGCACAATTGCAAAGATCTTAAACCACTTGTGGAAGATAAATTAAAAGATGGTTTGTAAACCCCCTTGTATTTTGCTATATCATCATTCATGAAAGATGCTAGTAACCGTATAAGCTTATGTATTTAAGTACAAAGCAGAGGAAACGCTCTTTATCATTCATCGGACTTAGCCCGCCGATTGATTGGGCCACTTTAATCCTAGAATGCGAGTGAATAGATAGAGAGAAGCCAGGATGGATGTCGAGACGTTGTAGACAAATGCGCACACCTGCCATTGCTGATCTTCTTCTTTTTTGAAGGTAAGAAAAGCAGGCAGAAGAGCCTCATCAATGTATAATAACAACGAGAGACAGCAGTGTCGAGAGAGAATGGTGTTGTCGCGGCAAATGAGAGTGTGGAATGTGACGGGATCAGAGACTGTCATGGGATGTCCCCATCTGCCAAAATGGATCAATACCCTACATTCACTCAAAGGCATCGGGAGCCTGTGCTTCCTTAAAGAGTAGAGTAATTCTGCGTGACGTCACGAGATAGATTACAAGGTAATGAAGTTGGGCAGCAACGAATTTTGGCAATATGACGTCAGAGGGTGGCGAAATAACGAGTGCTGTAAGCGGAGTTGACACGAGCCAAAGCTCGAGAAGAGGTGATTATCTTAAACGCGATAAAGTAGCTAAGTTACATTCCTAAATATGATGCGAGGGGAACGAATGCGGTAACGTCACAATGCGATGTAGGAGGAAGCGTTAATGAGTAACGGGAAGACAATGGATAAAATATTAATTATCGCAGGTTAAACAGAGGGAAAAAAGCTAGAAATGTGAAGCTATGTGTTCAACTAATTTTTTATGATAAATTTTACGTACAATCACTATAAGAACCTCATAGAAAAATGAATTACATAAACATTTTACCTAAACTAATTAACATTGTCATAAAGTGCTACACTAATTATTTTAATCAGCGATAGAAAATTCCAACTTATTTATAAAGAAATATATTATAAAAGTCATTTTTTTAAGTTAAACATCATCAGATTTTTGAAATTAATTTTATAATCAGTTATAATCTTAGATGATGCACGGCAGTCGTAAATATCCGACTCTATTCACAGCATTATCCTCATAGATAAAAAAGTTATACAATTCAATGACAGCTACTATATTTTACTGCGTGAATGGTATAAAAAGAGCTGGTTATCACTTGAATTTTATGTAAATGAGATTCTATTTCAGAATTTATAGAACGTTCTTTGATAGTTATGATACTTAAAGAAGAAGGAAGAGTCGAAAATTGAACAGAGGAAAGAAAATATCCATTTCGATTTATAATAAATATTCAAGAGTTAATCTTAAAATTGAATTATCGTTTCTAAAGTGTTCATTCTTACTTAAAACACGCTACGATTCCTAGATTTTGCAAATATATCTTTAAATTTGCAATATATTTTAAGTTATAGCGTGCAACTCATGTGATTATACTTAAATAAAATCAATTAAATTGCCCATATTTTTTTAAATGGAAATGTTTTATGAATGTCACTTGGTTTATTTAAGAGATTAGAATGAGTAAGTTGTTTAATGGATAAAGGGATTACGAAGAAGAATCCTTGATTCCCTTCCATTTACAGGGAGCGGGAAGAGGAGGAGCAGAAAGAAATGAAGGATCAATTTAAAAGTGGAGAAGGGTCTTTGTAGAACGAAGGATCACATTTAAAGAGAAGGATAGGAAGAATTCGTTGTTGTGAAGATTCTTTTAAAAAAGAGATAAGGATCTCTGAAAAATAAGTTTAAAAGTGGAAGAGAAATTCTTGAGAAAGAGGGGAAAGAGAGTGGATTCATTAAAAGAAAAGAAAATTACTCCAAAAGAGAGAGGGAGATCTATTTAAAGAAAAGAGAATAGAACATGGACCTTCACCATTTATAAAGAACTCCAGAGAACCCAAAAGAGGTAATTTCCAGGAGCCTTTTACGTTAATTTACTCTACGATTGAAGGACTTCATCTACTTGCTAGTGCTGTGCTGTTCTGTACTGCCCCATTCTTAATTTGAAGTGAGAGAATTAAGTTTAAGGTTGTGTTGATTCATGTCACTTAAGAAACTTTTATAACTAGTTATGTAAATACATAGAAATTTAATCTCGAAGATATATTAGCCACCACGTGAAAAGTTTAAAATCTAATAATTTTGTTGAATAAAAAGAATAAAAATAAATATTTGTTTCATTTCCGATGTTAATATATTGTTTATCTTGTAAATAATTACAACAGAAAATGTACAGTAAGTAAAATATAGAAGATTTTTGATAGAATGTAAAGATTTTAAAGATAAATTACCGGAAGAATTGAAATTTTGCATTGAGGATTTATGGAAGGAAATGGCAATAAAGGGGTTACTGCTATGGAAAGATATGATAGTGAAGAGGATAAAGCTAGAAAGATTTGTGAAAAGAAATGGTAGAGAAGGAAATGATACTATAGGGATATGGTCAGAGGAATGGTAGTGAATGCGATTGTTAGGTAGGGATTTGTGGAAATAATAGCACCGTAGGGACTTCAGAAAATGCAAAAGAAAAGTAGTACTCTGCTATGATGTAACGTTAAATTAATGATGATAAGGTAGATCAATGAATCAAAACTATACATGAAAAGAACACTCGAAAGCATTTTAACTACTGAAAACAAAATAAAAAAATGTTAAAAACTTACTTATTTGCTTATTAATTGTTTTTTTAAATTTATATAATATTGAACTTTATAAAAAATTAGGAGTATACTTCATAATCCTTCCTATTTTTTTCTTTTATTCCTTCTTTTATAAATTAAAAACAAAGCATTTTTTATGTTAACAACGAAAAAAAAAATATAAATTTATATTACATAGTTATAAATCTTCTGTAAATACATTGATTTACCATTTACATAGAAGTTTCGATTCAATTATTTATAAACTCGGCTCTTTTTTAGTTACATTGACACGATCCGAGTTATAGAATACACGCAAACTTCCTACCATTGGTCTAATTATATTTATGAAGAGTCAAAACAATAAATAATATAATTTTATCTGTAATAAAATATCTCGTGAAAGATAACGAATAAGGTTTTTACTACTGAAATAATATGATATTTCCTTAGGTGAATATTTGAAAATATCAGCAAATTTCTTCCTCTTAAAAACCCATTTCTAGACATTTTTTGCGGTGGTTTTTTGTTTCTGCAGATTGGTGCGAAATTTCTTTGTATTTTTTATTTAATTTTTAAAGAAACTTTGATTTTAAAAATTGCAAAAATTATTTTAATTTTAATTTTTTAATAAACTAAAATTATAAAATCTTCTAAAACTTGCATTATATTACTATAAAACTGTACCTCTGCTAATATAATAACATTAAATTTATAGAATTAATTTAATTAATCATTCGTAAAATAAATTTAAAATGTTATTTTCGATTTTAAAAAAGATTTTTAACAAAATTCATTGTTATTTTAATAAAATAAAAATACTTTTTAAAGGTTTCCAAGCAGTTTTATAATTATATCATCTTATCTCTATTTACTGTAAAGACCATATTTAACATTAATCTTTAAGATAAACTGAATAATTCATTAGTAAAATTGAGTGAAAATATTCATTTTATAGTTTTAAAACATTTTTTTTAATCAGAAAGTTTACTTAATTATAAGAAAATAAACTTTATTAAAAGTTTTTAAATGGCTTTATAATTTACGTGCCTACGTGTATATTTAACATTAAGGAAAATTCAATGTTTCATTAGTAATATTGAATACAAAAAAATACTAATTTTAAACTTTAAAAACTTTTATTTATCATCAATAATTCTATTTAATTTTTAAAAACAAAGTTAAATATTGTGATTAACTATAATTAAGGTATTAAACTTGTCAAAATATCAAGAGATTCTCGCGTGTTATAACTATTCATATCCATAAAAAGAACGAAAAAAAAAAATCAATAACATCTCAATCGAGAAATGTAATATACCACTTTATAATCATCTTTAAAGTGGAAAATCTTGTAAATTATAAATTTAAAATCAACATTTTACTGGAATAAAAACAATAATCATTTCCTTTATATTTATTTTATCATTTATCATACTTGAGACAATTAAAAAATAATAGAGTAGATATCAAGCAACATAGAAATTACATTGTTTAAAAAATAAACTAAAATAATATCTACTCTTTCAATACTTTGTTCGTGGATAGAGAAGAAACGAAATTATTGTACAATCCTACTCAATTTAAGTAAATATCATGTAAGAATGTGATTCTTATCAATTCTTTCCTTTCTCATTTGCTAAAATATATATTTTTCTTCTTTAATAATAACAAAACTCAATGATTTATAAAGGAAAAAATAAAGGAATGTGTAATTTTTCTGCAGCAAATAAATGATCCACATTTATCTGATATATATATATATTTTTTCATTATAAATATAGAATTTAATTTATGAGGCTTTACGATTTAATATATGATTCATAAATGATCTTTTTGTTAATATGTTAATGAGAAATTAGATAATATTCGATTTTAATGAGTGGAAAAATAAATAATTATGTAAATCATCAGTAATCCTGACAGGGAAAGTATCATTAGATCACGACTAGAAGTAAATCATTTCTTTCTTATGTTAATTATATAAAAATTACTTTATTAAATTTATCAAATTCTTTCATTCTTTTTTAAATTAAAAATTGTAAAAATTTTTAATTTAAAATGTTAATATTTCGTTTAAAATTAGGGAGAAAATTACTTTGAAAATAGGGAACTTGATTGATCTTATTATTTGAAAAATGTTAATTATTAATAATTTTATATTAAAATCTTTATGAAGAAACAATAAAATACGCTTTTTAAATGAATTTTTAAAAGTAAATTGTATATTTTATGTTAGAAAATTTTAAATTTTAAAAAAGAGGAATT
>NW_019385471.1:82035-91707 GCF_000671375.1 Centruroides sculpturatus | reverse complement strand
AATTAATAAATATTTTATTCAATTAATTAACTGAATATTCAAAACTGTGATATTATTGAAATCGTTAAAAATCTATATTATTCAAGTAAAATTTATATATATCTTCGTTGATTTATATCGAAATTTATATAAATATCTTGAATTCAGAGTATTATAGCGTTATTATTATTTTAGAAAAGTTATATCAAAAATATAAAGAAGCACTTTTGAAAAATAAATTGTCATATTAGTTAAGTACTTCGAAAACTTTCAATTTTATCAAAAATACTCGATTTAAATTGCAAATATTAGTTTAATACTATTAAATAAAACGTTTTTAGTATTGAAAACAACTTTATAAAGTGGAAAACGAACTTTAATCATTTATTAATTGAAAATTATCAAACGAAGCGAAGAGAAATTCTCATATTTTCGTACGATAATACTAAGATATCGAACTATTATCTAGATACACGTAGCGGAAGTGACGTCCCAGTCACGTATATCGAAACCGGAAGTACAACAACAAAGTCCCGGATGAAAAGCAGTTACCACAAACGACAGGATGTCATCAATCTTGTCAGAATGATAACTAATGTGCCCTCCTTTCGTCTCCCCCCTCTTCATTGATGGTGTCGGTGAATTAAGTAAATAACTTTGGTTTCCGAAGTCGCGGCTTCACTCAATTACTGGACCTCATCAGCAATGCTGGACTTCTAAACGGTTCTGGTCATCTCTTTGCATCTCTCGCTCTCCTGGATACACTTATCTGTAACTGCTTAATTACTCTAAGCCCGCCACATTAGTTTACCTGTGTAATGTTGTACCATTACCATAACAATGGTTGGTGTACACTATTTGGATTTATGTATGATTTAATTTGCTAACTATACCAGGTTTTATTTTAATTTTAACCACAACACTAGCTACTAAGAATGTAGGAAGTTATTTACAGATTTGTTACATTTCCTCTTCTCTATTAAGAGAAATGGCATCGAGTTGTTTAGTTGTAAATTACAACCCGTGATGCTAACAAAGTAATCTTGTTCTTAAGCATAGAATTCAAGTTGTAAAGAATACACAAAAAAAAGGAAACGTCAGAAAGAAGAGAGCTTTGTATTCCTTTGTGTTTTTGGATTTACTTTATATAGAAAAGTAGAGACAGAGTAGAAGAGTTTCCACAAATTCTAAAGCAAATATATACAGCACATGGCGATAAGTAAAGGTAAAAAAAGAAGAAAGGCTCTTTTCGTATCGAAGAAAAGAATCAATTTGAAAGCAAATCTGTGATTGGTGAAAATAAGTAAAAATCTCGATTTAACTACGCTTTTTTGGGCAAAATCCCGAGATTTTTTTTAAAAATATATCCACGACTTAGAATAGATTATCGATGAAATTTAATGCGGCTCTATAGAATGTATAGAAGGATAATGATTTTGGGATAAAATAGAAATCCATTTTTGTGAAAAGCTATTTAAAATGGATCGATATTTTTTTATTTTTGGACGTGAAATATGATCCATATTACTTTTCCAGAAGTATATATATATATAATTCCTAATACGGATAATATAACTCAGTTCTTGAGAAATATTTCGTAGGTTTCGTGTATATATTTCATCAATCTATTATAAGAAATAAGTGTAATGACACGTTACAGTATGGGATAAATCTTGCAAGAGTTAATGTACTTAATAACAATTAATATAAAGTAAACAATATTAAAGTAGAAAACTTTCTTTCAATCAGTCTACGTCTTTGGCAAACGTTTCTATTCAAGAAATATAGATTTATATATATGTTGTGATTACTTTTTACATTGGCGACCATTTTTCTAGAATTGGAAATAGAAGGAACAGTTGGAGATAGACGGTTGATGTATTGAACTGTAACTTATATTACCTGCATGCAATAGTATAGGTTCACATCGCTCAATTGCTAGGAAAATAGCGAATTTAAGTAGAAACTACCATTATATATATCATTTTTCATCAGATCTATTTGAGGAATGGTATTTTTAAAGACGGGGAAGGAAAAAAAATAATAAAAATAAAAAGTAAAATTTGTATTAGATGCAAACTTCTCTCTCCCTTTTTCTTTTTTACAGGTGATAAGATTTAATTCTGTTTTCTAGACGATACTTTACTCGTCGTGTTATCGTTAATATCCATACTGATCCATCAAGTCCCGGAGGTGTAGGTAAAGCGGGCCATTTGGTGTCCGACATCTGTCACAGAAGCAACTGACTCATGCCAACCACGTGATATATCCGGCCATGTATCATGTCGTCTACAAATGTGCCACTAAATTGGACATGGTGATTTAGACACGGTAGTCGATTTCTATGCCTCTTATCTACTCTACATGTCCACTTTACTCACTCTTCATGAAGATCGAAGTTTGTTTGGCAATGGGTTTTGCTCTATTAAATGTAGCACGGATGATTTACTCGAGCTTACTTTAATTTAATTTCATACTTTATGCAATTTTTTCTTCGAATTTTTGTTATTCAAAATGACATAAATTATTCTTTTTCTCTTCCTTTATATCCATAAAGCATAATTTAGAAGTTATCTCGCTTCAAATTCCACTAAAAATCATTGAGATGATCCCTAAAATTCTTTCTTAACCAAAGTAAACCGTAGAAAATTATATTTAAAAACAAAATATTTCCATTTTTTTACATTTTTTTTCTGCTTTTCATTTTAAGACGTAGAAATTTTTAGAGATGAAAAACATAATTTTAGACTAGTTGAAAAATTATAAACTTTTTTATTAGAAAATAATATGTAAATAGAAATCATGAAATTTTCAAAGATTCCTTAGAAAAACTTTGGAAAATTTTTTCATTATGTGTTGAATTTGCCATATCCGGTGATAGCTGAGTGAACTAAAGGTATTCGTTCTGCTTGTCATCGAAGGGAGTCTGGAATCTTCACACTTTTCCACGTCACTAGGCCTTCTGGTGTCAGGCCTGACCAGCCGATGCTTGTCCATAAATTCAAAGAGGGAAAGCAATGAAGCAACCCATTAACCAGAACATTCCTACAATTCAGAAAGGGGTGGGTGGTAAGAATATTTCTAATGCAGTTTTATAATTGTCATTCACGGTTTACGATTGAAACTTTTTTAAAAAATGTCTTTGTCCTTTCTAGTCAGATAACGTTGTAAATTTACCCAAAACAAAAGTGGCCAAATGCCAATTCTGTGGCATCGTTCATACAAATCACTACGAGGATCCACGATCGATTCCCCTCGAGTCCAATTCTTCTACTCAACGTTCGACTCCATGACGATTCGGTCATCCGATAGTGTTCCTTTTTTTCCCTTTATTTTCTTAGAATATCTTCAAACCAATTTAAAATTTCAAATCAGTGTAAAGTTTTTAAACTAGTGAAAAGTTTAGTATAGAAACAATAAGTTTCTACTACTCAAAACCGCTTTTATTGTTGTTTTTACCCTCAAAATCGTGTTTTAAAATCAAAATTTATGTTTCCGAGAATTTTTTAAACTTTCAAAATTCATTTTAAAACAAAATCTTACTCAAAGATTCGCTCATTTTTCACTAGCAAGCCATTAATTTAAGCATTTATAACATAAACCTCTCCTCATCTTGTGCATAAAAAATACATTCTATGGCTTATAATACATAAAAAATGAATGAAATAATTTGATAAAATAGTAATATATTCTATATAATTAAAATTTATTTCAAAATATTTTCATAATTTAATTTAATTAACAAAAAAAGTTAAAGAAAATTTCGATATGTTATTAAAGTATAACACATTTAACTAAATCATCCCAGGACAATTCGACGAATTTTATTCGATTAAAAATTCAAAAGAGAAACCCATNTTTAAATATTTAATTTTTCATTAATTAATTATTACATAAACTTATACTTAACCGAACTCTTGCCTATAATTAATTATAGGTTTTTTTAAAATTATTTAAATGCTTAATAATGATTGTTTATACAATTTCTTGGCTAAACTACTGTAATTATTAACGTAATAATACATCCTAATACTCTTTGATCGCATTTATTATATCACTAACTTCGATTTATTGAACTAATTTCGTTGCTTATATCTAAATATAGCTCTTGTCTGCTAGAGTATATTACATAGATTATCTTATAGCTCTAATATTATTGTAGGCAGGTTATTTTAATTTTATTGTTATATTTAAATACCGTATACATAAATAAACTAATTAAAATAAATTACACGATGGTCCAAAAGTTAGGGAACCGATTTATTTTTTATAATTCTTGATTCGAACTGATTTTCAAAGGTTCTTGACATATATCTCGGTTAACTGATTTTTGGACCGCCCTGCATACAGACAAAAGTATTTTATTAATCCGTCTCACCTATACGAAATTCTCTCTTTAATTTTGTATAGATGAAGTTGTGTTAAATATAGAATAATAATAATAATAATAATAGAGAAATTTTGTTCTGTAACCTAAAGGAAACTTATAAATTGAGAGAATAAATTCTTCTCATAATTCGAAGCTAAAGAATGAAAGAATTAATTAAACTAGATAGAATTAATCAAAGAAGAGTGCTGATGATGATAAATGCTAATAATAAAGAATGGCTACCAAAAATTTGTCTAAGTTTTAAAAATTTGAGGTGTGTCCGAAGAGTAGAGGCAATTTGCTTTGCAGACGAAATATTAAAGACAAGTTAGCAATGAATGAAGGTAATTTGAGATAACGACTGTAATTTCCGTAGGGTGGTGCTTGCGATTTGTATGTTCTAATGATAAATTAACAAATAAAAAAAAGTGTTAATGTTGCTCAAATGAGAATTTTTCGCATCATCGGTTTACCCACCTGATTAATTTGACAATTGAAATATGTTGCAGCTTTACTTATTTAATTCCTCCTCTTACGTATCTTTGCCTTTTCATTCGTCTTGCTTTATATTATCGAATAGAAAAATGCGAATATCTTTTAAACACAAGATAAACGAGAACGAGATGCGTATAAATATTCATTTATAATGCATAATTTTATTATTATTTTCGGTTTCTGACATTAAAAATTGAACAAAAATGAATGTCAGTGCTTTATCTCTGCCTAAGAAGAGTCATTTTAGTTTTAAACTATCTTTCTTCTACGTTTTCTAAGAATAAAAAAGCGGAGTAAATCGAATTTCGGGAGTATACGCTATCTCCACGAAGCACAATTGCAAAGATCTTAAACCACTTGTGGAAGATAAATTAAAAGATGGTTTGTAAACCCCCTTGTATTTTGCTATATCATCATTCATGAAAGATGCTAGTAACCGTATAAGCTTATGTATTTAAGTACAAAGCAGAGGAAACGCTCTTTATCATTCATCGGACTTAGCCCGCCGATTGATTGGGCCACTTTAATCCTAGAATGCGAGTGAATAGATAGAGAGAAGCCAGGATGGATGTCGAGACGTTGTAGACAAATGCGCACACCTGCCATTGCTGATCTTCTTCTTTTTTGAAGGTAAGAAAAGCAGGCAGAAGAGCCTCATCAATGTATAATAACAACGAGAGACAGCAGTGTCGAGAGAGAATGGTGTTGTCGCGGCAAATGAGAGTGTGGAATGTGACGGGATCAGAGACTGTCATGGGATGTCCCCATCTGCCAAAATGGATCAATACCCTACATTCACTCAAAGGCATCGGGAGCCTGTGCTTCCTTAAAGAGTAGAGTAATTCTGCGTGACGTCACGAGATAGATTACAAGGTAATGAAGTTGGGCAGCAACGAATTTTGGCAATATGACGTCAGAGGGTGGCGAAATAACGAGTGCTGTAAGCGGAGTTGACACGAGCCAAAGCTCGAGAAGAGGTGATTATCTTAAACGCGATAAAGTAGCTAAGTTACATTCCTAAATATGATGCGAGGGGAACGAATGCGGTAACGTCACAATGCGATGTAGGAGGAAGCGTTAATGAGTAACGGGAAGACAATGGATAAAATATTAATTATCGCAGGTTAAGCAGAGGGGAAAAAGCTAGAAATGTGAAGCTATGTGTTCAACTAATTTTTTATGATAAATTTTACGTACAATCACTATAAGAACCTCATAGAAAAATGAATTACATAAACATTTTACCTAAACTAATTAACATTGTCATAAAGTGCTACACTAATTATTTTAATCAGCGATAGAAAATTCCAACTTATTTATAAAGAAATATATTATAAAAGTCATTTTTTTAAGTTAAACATCATCAGATTTTTGAAATTAATTTTATAATCAGTTATAATCTTAGATGATGCACGGCAGTCGTAAATATCCGACTCTATTCACAGCATTATCCTCATAGATAAAAAAGTTATACAATTCAATGACAGCTACTATATTTTACTGCGTGAATGGTATAAAAAGAGCTGGTTATCACTTGAATTTTATGTAAATGAGATTCTATTTCAGAATTTATAGAACGTTCTTTGATAGTTATGATACTTAAAGAAGAAGGAAGAGTCGAAAATTGAACAGAGGAAAGAAAATATCCATTTCGATTTATAATAAATATTCAAGAGTTAATCTTAAAATTGAATTATCGTTTCTAAAGTGTTCATTCTTACTTAAAACACGCTACGATTCCTAGATTTTGCAAATATATCTTTAAATTTGCAATATATTTTAAGTTATAGCGTGCAACTCATGTGATTATACTTAAATAAAATCAATTAAATTGCCCATATTTTTTTAAATGGAAATGTTTTATGAATGTCACTTGGTTTATTTAAGAGATTAGAATGAGTAAGTTGTTTAATGGATAAAGGGATTACGAAGAAGAATCCTTGATTCCCTTCCATTTACAGGGAGCGGGAAGAGGAGGAGCAGAAAGAAATGAAGGATCAATTTAAAAGTGGAGAAGGGTCTTTGTAGAACGAAGGATCACATTTAAAGAGAAGGATAGGAAGAATTCGTTGTTGTGAAGATTCTTTTAAAAAAGAGATAAGGATCTCTGAAAAATAAGTTTAAAAGTGGAAGAGAAATTCTTGAGAAAGAGGGGAAAGAGAGTGGATTCATTAAAAGAAAAGAAAATTACTCCAAAAGAGAGAGGGAGATCTATTTAAAGAAAAGAGAATAGAACATGGACCTTCACCATTTATAAAGAACTCCAGAGAACCCAAAAGAGGTAATTTCCAGGAGCCTTTTACGTTAATTTACTCTACGATTGAAGGACTTCATCTACTTGCTAGTGCTGTGCTGTTCTGTACTGCCCCATTCTTAATTTGAAGTGAGAGAATTAAGTTTAAGGTTGTGTTGATTCATGTCACTTAAGAAACTTTTATAACTAGTTATGTAAATACATAGAAATTTAATCTCGAAGATATATTAGCCACCACGTGAAAAGTTTAAAATCTAATAATTTTGTTGAATAAAAAGAATAAAAATAAATATTTGTTTCATTTCCGATGTTAATATATTGTTTATCTTGTAAATAATTACAACAGAAAATGTACAGTAAGTAAAATATAGAAGATTTTTGATAGAATGTAAAGATTTTAAAGATAAATTACCGGAAGAATTGAAATTTTGCATTGAGGATTTATGGAAGGAAATGGCAATAAAGGGGTTACTGCTATGGAAAGATATGATAGTGAAGAGGATAAAGCTAGAAAGATTTGTGAAAAGAAATGGTAGAGAAGGAAATGATACTATAGGGATATGGTCAGAGGAATGGTAGTGAATGCGATTGTTAGGTAGGGATTTGTGGAAATAATAGCACCGTAGGGACTTCAGAAAATGCAAAAGAAAAGTAGTACTCTGCTATGATGTAACGTTAAATTAATGATGATAAGGTAGATCAATGAATCAAAACTATACATGAAAAGAACACTCGAAAGCATTTTAACTACTGAAAACAAAATAAAAAAATGTTAAAAACTTACTTATTTGCTTATTAATTGTTTTTTTAAATTTATATAATATTGAACTTTATAAAAAATTAGGAGTATACTTCATAATCCTTCCTATTTTTTTCTTTTATTCCTTCTTTTATAAATTAAAAACAAAGCATTTTTTATGTTAACAACGAAAAAAAAAATATAAATTTATATTACATAGTTATAAATCTTCTGTAAATACATTGATTTACCATTTACATAGAAGTTTCGATTCAATTATTTATAAACTCGGCTCTTTTTTAGTTACATTGACACGATCCGAGTTATAGAATACACGCAAACTTCCTACCATTGGTCTAATTATATTTATGAAGAGTCAAAACAATAAATAATATAATTTTATCTGTAATAAAATATCTCGTGAAAGATAACGAATAAGGTTTTTACTACTGAAATAATATGATATTTCCTTAGGTGAATATTTGAAAATATCAGCAAATTTCTTCCTCTTAAAAACCCATTTCTAGACATTTTTTGCGGTGGTTTTTTGTTTCTGCAGATTGGTGCGAAATTTCTTTGTATTTTTTATTTAATTTTTAAAAACAAAGTTAAATATTGTGATTAACTATAATTAAGGTATTAAACTTGTCAAAATATCAAGAGATTCTCGCGTGTTATAACTATTCATATCCATAAAAAGAACGAAAAAAAAAAATCAATAACATCTCAATCGAGAAATGTAATATACCACTTTATAATCATTTTTAAAGTGGAAAATCTTGTAAATTATAAATTTAAAATCAACATTTTACTGGAATAAAAACAATAATCATTTCCTTTATATTTATTTTATCATTTATCATACTTGAGACAATTAAAAAATAATAGAGTAGATATCAAGCAACATAGAAATTACATTGTTTAAAAAATAAACTAAAATAATATCTACTCTTTCAATACTTTGTTCGTGGATAGAGAAGAAACGAAATTATTGTACAATCCTACTCAATTTAAGTAAATATCATGTAAGAATGTGATTCTTATCAATTCTTTCCTTTCTCATTTGCTAAAATATATATTTTTCTTCTTTAATAATAACAAAACTCAATGATTTATAAAGGAAAAAATAAAGGAATGTGTAATTTTTCTGCAGCAAATAAATGATCCACATTTATCTGATATATATATATATTTTTTCATTATAAATATAGAATTTAATTTATGAGGCTTTACGATTTAATATATGATTCATAAATGATCTTTTTGTTAATATGTTAATGAGAAATTAGATAATATTCGATTTTAATGAGTGGAAAAATAAATAATTATGTAAATCATCAGTAATCCTGACAGGGAAAGTATCATTAGATCACGACTAGAAGTAAATCATTTCTTTCTTATGTTAATTATATAAAAATTACTTTATTAAATTTATCAAATTCTTTCATTCTTTTTTAAATTAAAAATTGTAAAAATTTTTAATTTAAAATGTTAATATTTCGTTTAAAATTAGGGAGAAAATTACTTTGAAAATAGGGAACTTGATTGATCTTATTATTTGAAAAATGTTAATTATTAATAATTTTATATTAAAATCTTTATGAAGAAACAATAAAATACGCTTTTTAAATGAATTTTTAAAAGTAAATTGTATATTTTATGTTAGAAAATTTTAAATTTTAAAAAAGAGGAATTTTTCCTCTCTGCATCCTTTCGAAACTCTTCCCGCATCTTCATCTTCCTTTTAAGATTAGATTTTGAAAAGATGCGAAAATGCAAATATTTTAATTTTAAGGAAATAAATAATGAAAAAGTATATATAACGAAGGATCACAT